>NC_067206.1:21464141-21638852 GCF_026262505.1 Trichomonas vaginalis G3 | reverse complement strand
ATAAATCGAGCACAAATAGTTAGTATGGTTATGTTGGGTACGGCGGCACTGCGTTCCACCTTACCCAACTTAACCTTAAATATTTACAAAGCCGCCACCCACTTCACTTCACTAACGAACTCACTAATGTAAAAAATAAACGTTCTCGCTATCGTTCTCACTAACAACTTCACTAATGTTCTCATAAATTTTCCTCAATATCTTCATCATCAGTGTTAACCCTATTGTAGTCATACTTGAAGCCATAAACTTTCTCTAACTTCTTAACGTACAATTTACATAACTTACCTTCGTCATCGTATGGTTTAATGATATAACTATTTCTATCTTTATACACAGTCAATGAAAAGTCAACTGGTCTCGGATGTATTTGAAAGAACATGTTATGCTCAGGAAGGAAGAATAAATGTTTAAATGTATGTTTGTTATATGTTTTGATTTGTATGAGTTGCTTTTGTTCTGTCATTTATATAAAAATAAACTTAAAAATAAAATAAAAAATAAACTTAAAAATTAATGATATCACCACTCCCACACGTATGAAAACATAGCCCAAAAATAAATTTAGGGTAGATGGGTATATCTAACCGATTTCTAACCTCATTTCTAACCTCATTTCTACCCTGTTGAATTCATTGCTTTATAACTCTCTTCCTTTCTCCAACTCTTCTAACTTCTTCTTAAGTTCAGCAATGTTGTCCTCATGAAGTTTAATCTTTCTCAAAATTCCTTCTCTATCTAATGGTTGCTTTATCTTTCTAAACTGAACTCTACCATCCTTCATAGTATGAATGTAAAAACCTTCTGGAATAATTCCTGATTTAATGTATTCTACCAAAAACTTTTGTTTCATTGCTTCAGTGACTTTATTTGTCATTTTACTCTAAGGTGAAGCTAGCACAGCGATAATGGATTTCATGACTTTTTAGTATTTCATGCAATCTTAACAGATAGCCTTACAAGTACTTCCAGTGTCCCTAGCTGTCCCTCCTTTTTATATAACTCCATGACATTTATAATCTCGCGAAACTTAACAGGTAGCATAACAGATTAAAATCAGATGAGGTTTTGAACCAAAATTTCTAAGCAACGTTGTCAAGGATTTTGAGGAACTAGGGACAGAGTGTGGCAAAGTCCAAGATTTAATTTATCTTCATCTGTTTCATCAGCTATCTCATCTAATATGCCAATATTTTATTCATAACTCGTGGCAAACCCACTAACTTTTCTTTCAAAAATTATGTTGAAATCATCTAAAAATTCTTCGAAATGTTCTAAAATATAACCTGGAGAATTATAACAAAATTCATTAATTTCTAACATATACGTATCTAACAATTCATTTGGAATTTCAAACGATCTTAAATATGTAATTGAATTTTGTATCTTCTCATTTATTTGAGAAAGTTTTTCTTCAGCATTTTCCAATAAAAATCTTAATGGATTCAAATTGGCTTCTTGATTCTGAACAAAATTTAATACTTGGTATAAACGTGATTGAACTTCTCTTTTCAATTTTGTTTTATAATCTGTCAATCGAGGCTCGCGAATTCTAATTGAAGGAATAAAACCTGTTTGAAGTAAATCGTTTTTAATACGATAAAAGTAATTGGGTGCAACTTCTTCTAAAGATTTTTGACAAAAACATCAATTCTTTGATTTTTAACGCAGCCAAAATCGTGATTATTTATCTTTTTAAATAAAGATTCAGAAACGTTATTCACAACGGTTAATTCATTTGGTCTGGCAGCGGCTATCCACATCATAGCCAACAATTCCTTATACAAAATTCAAAAACTTGGGTGCAATCAGTTCTGATTGCACCCAAGTTTTTGAACTTTTTGAGGGAATTAAAGGGTGAGAGATTTATAGTCTATCTATATATCTCCCACCCTCTAATTCCCTCCCTGACAGCGGGAAACTTTGTCTGAATGTTAAACTATTCAGACAAAGTTTCCCACTGTTTGCGAAGGAATTGTTGGCTATGATGTACTGATTCATGATCAGTACATCATAGCCAACAATTCCTTATATAAAGTTCAAAAACTTGGGTGAATCAGTTCTGATTGCACCTTTTTGAACTTTCTTGAGGGAATGGAAGAGTAAGAGGTATACATTATGAATATATACCTCTTACCCTTCCATTCCCTCTCTGACAGCGGGAAACTTTGTCTGAATGTTAAACTATTCAGACAAAGTTTCCCGCTGTCAGCGAAAGAATTGTTCCATCTGGTGCATAGAGTGTGAATCTATGCACCAAATGGAGCAAGTCCCTCGCGAAATTGCCAAAACTTGCGTCGCATTTCAAAGATTGCGACCCAAATTTTGGCGATTTCTAGTAGAGATGGAGTATTTTGAGTCACTGACCTATATGCAGTGGCTCAAAGGGCTCCATCTCTACTTTGAAGCAAGGAAACTTTCCTCGAAATTTGATAATTTGAAGAAAGTTTTCAAGCAATTAACAAAGGATTACTCGCTATGAGGTAAAAATTCTAGATTTTCACCTCATAGCGAGAGCTTCCCTTTCATTGCTTGAAAACTTTCCCCAGCTTCAAAATTGGGGAAAGGGCTGTAAAGTCGACTCCGATACCAGCAGGTACCAGAGTATTTAAAAGAGAAGCCCTCGTACGAGTTTCTATGAAGACCTTCTCATTCAAGAAGATCTTAATAGAAAATCGTACGAGGGCATTGGAAACTCGCGTCTGGTACATGTTGGTACCAGAGTGTTTGAGATTTGAAGACTCTGGTACTAACATGTACCAGAATTTATGATGAACTTAAGATGGACCATTATAAAATGGTAGCGGTTTGTTTCAAAAAAATTTAGATGAGATTTGCATAGATATAGATTATATGATTTATACATATGAAAAATAATATATAAAAATATAATTTTGAGATAATTATGTAAATAATATTTTAAATATTTGAATTTGAGGTATAATTTTATAGTAAAATATATTATAAAGAGTATTTATATAAATATTGTAAAATAATATAAGTAATAAAAATTGAGACCCCCTCCCTGTTTTTGATGTTTTGTCACTTTTTCGGTAATTCTTATTGTTTCTTCGCTGACAGCGGGAAACTTTGTCTGAATAGTTTAACATTCAGACAAAGTTTCCCGCTGTCAGAGAGGGAATGGAAGGGTAAGAGGTATATATTCATAATGTATACCTCTTACTCTTCCATTCCCTCAAGAAAGTTCAAAAACTTGGGTGCAATCAGTTCTGATTGCACCCAAGTTTTTGAACTTTATATAAGGAATTGTTGGCTATGATGTACTGATCATGAATCAGTACATCATAGCCAACAATTCCTTCGCAAACAGTGGGAAACTTTGTCTGAATAGTTTAACATTCAGACAAAGTTTCCCGCTGTCAGGGAGGGAATTAGAGGGTGGGAGATATATAGATAGACTATAAATCTCTCACCCTTTAATTCCCTCAAGAAAGTTCAAAAACTTGGGTGCAATCAGAACTGATTGCACCCAAGTTTTTGAATTTTGTATAAGGAATTGTTGGCTATGATGTACTGATCATGAATCAGTACATCATAGCCAACAATTCTACCTTTTAACCAAAGATAATTGATTCGTATGTAAAATATTAAGCTAAAATTTCTCTTTCTTTTAGTACACATTCTTCCATTTCGTGTACATGTATCATATATTAAGTACTAGTTATCTATTCTATATCCTTTATCCCAATTTAGATACTCAAAGATAATTCTTTTTCAGAAGAAAAAAAATATTTTCTATTAAACCGTTATTTTTTCAATGTGAGTTTTCAATTTTATTTTTCCTTTTTGCTGCTCAATGCAACATCCTCCACCCGATCCTCCATGCGAGGTTGATCAAGCCATAGGATATTTAGAATATTCTCGTTTTGTTATAGCTGCAGAGCTGCATGGTAACATAAGATTTGTCAAAGACCCACAAAAACTATCAATTGGAACAGGAGTATTAATCTACCACCGATGCGAATACGAAGGCTGCCCAGCAGGCTTTAAATTTATTAAAAATTTCGACAATTACATTTTTAAATCTGCAAACTTAACTCATATTCACTCAGGACCACCACCACAACATAAAAATACACCTACAAGTGGTACTTACCGTGCTTGGATTAAAAAATTTCTCATGAATCACGGAAGTCCACTTAATGCAACACAAGAAGTCAACAAAACGCTTGAAATACCTAAAGATCATACTTGTATTCACATGACTATGAAACAAACTGCAATCAATCAATTGAAATATTATTTACAACAAAAAGATCTTATGAGATCTTTACCAGACATATCTTTAAATCAATTTCAATCTTTACAAAACTATGTTAATCAATGGGAAGATCAACATGATGACCTTATTTATTTTGACATTCAAGGTGAAGATACTGATTTTCCAGACAAATTGGTTTTTATTTACTCTGATAATGATATGATCTCTCAAATTCATGAAAAACCACCAATTTATCACTTAGACTCTACGTTTAAATTAATTATTCATGGATTTCCTTTTTATGTATTAGCTACCAAATTTGCTAATACTCATTCTATCCCTTTGTGTTATTTTATAATATATCCAGATAATAGTGAAAATATTTCTTTTTGCTTAAGTAAATATTTTGAAACAACTCACACAGAACCTGAATTTATCATGTCTGACTGTGCACTAAACATTTTCAACGGGATTAGGAATTCATTTCCGGAGTGCAATATCTTTTGGTGCGCGCTACATGTAATACGCGCACTTAAAAAGAATCTCTCAAAGATAAATGATGAAGAGATTAGATCAGAAGTCGAAAAATTTATGAACATTTTATGTTATTATCGTGATTGCACAGAAGAAGATGCTGCAAAAATGTATAAAGAGCACATTATTGATAAAATTCAAGATCAATTGGAATTTAATCAATACTTTACACGTCAGTGGGACATTCATAAACAACAGTGGATAGCCGCTGCCAGACCAAATGAATTAACCGTTGTGAATAACGTTTCTGAATCTTTATTTAAAAAGATAAAATATCACGATTTTGGCTGCGTTAAAAATCAAAGAATTGATGTTTTTGTCAAAAATCTTTTAGAAGAAGTTGCACCCAATTACTTTTATCGTATTAAAAACAATTTACTTCAAACAGGTTTTATTCCTTCAATTAGAATTCGCGATGTTGTAAACAGAAATTCATCAAAAGTGACAGCTCTCAATTTTTTGACATTTGTAAATTCTAAATTGAATGAGAAAAATGAAATAATACTAAGCATAATACAATATTCTAGATTTAATTATAATTAGGGAAAAGTTAGTTTTGAGAGTACTTTTCATAGGCATATAGAATGAAATCTTCTGAAAAATAATATCACATAAACTCATATTATTTTCTAATATATAACTATTTTATATAAAAATCAAATTCAATGATCTTAAAAGCGAATGATAAACCTCAAAATTTACGAATATAATGAGTGAAAATATAATGCTTATCTATCATAAAACCATATGAAATATTAATTTTTGCTTTACGCCTAATTTTTGACGACAATTAGCAAGAAGAATTGCATGATAAATAAAAACATTTAATCAAAGTCAATTTTATTTTTCATATTCAAATGGACTGAGTGTTAACATTTAACATTTTTTGCTAATTGTCGTCAAAAATTAGGCGTAAAGCAAAAATTGATATTTCATATGGTTTTATGATAGATAAGCATTATATTCCCACTCATTATATTCGTAAATTTTGAGGTTTATCCTTCGCTTTTAAGATCATTGAATTTGATTTTTATATAAAATAGTTATATATTAGAAAATAATATGAGTTTATGTGATATTATTTTTCAGAAGATTTTGTGTTCTTCTTCAAAATTTTATTTTTTTATTAAAAAGAATCTTTACAAAATATACATTTACTTTAATTAATATTTAAAAACGTGCTCTATCAAAAGTTCCAAAAATTCAATATTTTAGCTTTTCTGAGGTGTCACTTTTGATGAATTTCTGTTTACAACAGCGAGCCTCGATTGACAGATTATAAAACAAAATTGAAAAGAGAAGTTCAATCACGTTTATACCAAGTATTAAATTTTGTTCAGAATCAAGAAGCCAATTTGAATCCATTAAGATTTTTATTGGAAAATGCTGAAGAAAAACTTTCTCAAATAAATGAGAAGATACAAAATTCAATTACATATTTAAGATCGTTTGAAATTCCAAATGAATTGTTAGATACGTATATGTTAGAAATTAATGAATTTTGTTATAATTCTCCAGGTTATATTTTAGAACATTTCGAAGAATTTTTGGAGGATTTCAAAGAAAAGAATAATTTAATAGACTAAAAAATTTATTATTTTTATTTATTGTGAATTTTAAATTGTCACTTTTTAAGTGTTACTCCCTATTGAAAGTGTCACTTTTTGGGTGTCACTTTTTCGGAAATTCTTATATACTCCTTTTCACCAGACAAAAAATAAATAAATAATCAATATTATCATATTCAAAAAAAAAAAGGTATTGGGGCTTCCAGGGCTGCGCCCCTCTAGCCCCCTGAAGGTGTTTAGTATAACATGCAGTTTATATAAAATGAGGTTTGTTTGGGGATAGCGGGCTTCCCAGGCACTTCGTGCCTTCTAGCCCTAAAAATTTTTGAAAGTCGTTGCTGTTGACTTGTTTGTAGAGCACTCAAAATAGTTTAACTTTGTCCGGACAAGTAAGGGTCTATCATCGCTACGTCACCAGGTCCCTCGGTCCCTCGGTCCCTCGGTTAAACGAACTTCTCTGAAAAAGTGTGACAACATGACATTTTGACAACAGTCCAGGAAATCTTAACAAGATAGAATATGAGAGAGGTCCTATAAACCGGAAAAAATGTCATATAAACATCTGTCAAATGACGCTTTTTAACTTCACTTAAATGCCACGTAAGCTACGTAAGAATATACGTAAGAGGAAGAGAGCATTGAAACATCCAATAGTAAGACTAACACCACAACAACAGTTGCAACAACAAATGCTGAATGACCCCACTATGTTGCAACAAATGTCAAGCAATCCTATGCTTTTAAACCGAGTTGTTGGTGCACAGAGTGGAGGTTTAAGAGCGGCACTTTTAGCGAAAATGGCAGGCTATGGTGGAGCTGCAGACGGAACAGCCTATAACCCTCAAAGTCAAATGAATTTAAGTTCACTCAAAAATCAAATAACAGATGTCAAAAAGTCAAACATAGACATACAGAAGCAAATAAGTGAAAACGAAAAGAAACTAGAATATGACAGACACACAAAGAAACTCAATGAGTTAAACGTAGAGAAAAAGAAGAAAGAAGAACAACTGAAAGAACTAAGTACAGAGGAATATGCGAAAAAAGTGTCAGAAAAGCAGCAGAAGTAGCAAAAATGGAACAAGATGTCATAAATTTGAAAAACCATACTACTCAATATAAAATACTGAAAGATGAAGAGATAAAACAAAAAGCCCTGAAGACATATATGGATAGCGATGAGTATAAAAAAGAAGTTGAAGCAAATGTAAAGGCAGAAAAACTTTTACAGTTGCAAAACCAAACCGTACAGTATGAAAAACTTAGCACAAGAAAGTAAAAATAACGACGCGGCTATGCAAAAGGCAATGAAAAGCGCAGAATATATAAAAGCTAACAATGACTGGTTAGATGCCCAAGCCAACGCTAAAGCAGCCCAGCTTATAGGGTCAATAAGGACAAAAATACAAGCGGATGAAGACAGTTCAAATGAAGCTTTAACAAATGCTGACTTTAAGAACGCCTTCGAAGCTCTTCATAGTAAGGTGAAACTAGTGAACGACTTCTCATCTGGAAAGAAACTGAAGTCTGAAGGTTTCGACAAAGAGTTAAAAGAAGTAGCACAAAATATGACGAAAATAACAGATGCAGCAACGAGACAGGCAGTTCAAAGTGCCTATGACACCGTTAGAGCAACTGTTGTGAAAAAGTCAAGAAAAGAGTTTACAACAGACCAAAACAGACCTAGTAAATGCTTTCTTAAAAACGAAAAGTCAGGTAGACATTACGCTGCAGATGGAACATATGTGCCAGCTGGTGGAACTTATATACCACCAAACCCTCCAAGAGAAGCACCTGCACCAGGACTACCTAAAACATTTACATCGTCACATGGACACAGACACAGGCATGCACCAAACCAACAGTTCAAAATCCAGCACAACAACCAACACAACCAGCACAACAACCAAAACAACAACCAGCACAGCAACCAACAGTTCAAAACCCTGCACAACAACAACCACAAACAGAGCAAGGACATAAAAGAAGTAGAGAACAAGGAAACCAAGAATTCTTAAAAAATGCTTAAAGAAGAGTGTGGTTTCCCAGATAGTATTGACTTTAGTGACAGATATTAAAGAATCTATTAGAAAGTTTCAAGGATGGAAATACTGACCCGGACCTATTTAGCTTTATGGCTCACACAAAACGGATATAATCTCAAACCTGGAAAATACAAGCTCGCTAAGGGATATGATTTAATGCATATCATCCAAATGACATGGATGAATTTACTCCGAGATATTTGATGTCAGAGCTAAATGACAATTCAACTTTCGTCATGAAACGCGTAAAAATAGAGACGGAACGAAAGAACAAAAGCTTATGAATGCGGATGACGTAGATAGGGAAATTGTTGAAAACGGTCTCGGAATATATGAAATGCCAGCAGATGAGGTACAAGAAACTCCACAGAAGAACTAGTTCAGATACAACCAGACATGGAAGAAAATAGTTCAGCAACAACAGCTAGAAGAGCCTGAAGGAAACGAACAAGTCACTCCTTTGGAAACTAACTTCACAGAACTAGATGAAGATTTGGAACAGCCGAAAAAATCTTGACCCTCAACAAGAGTATGCGGAGAATATGGAATATTTCCAAGAGTCTAAAAAAAATTCGGCTGACATAGTAGAAGAATATCGAAAAATGTTTGCCGACATACAAAAGACTCCAACACCAGATGAAAATATTCAGCATAGAATGGAAGCACTGAAAGAAAAATGTACACAAATACAACAACCCTTTTTACTTACGAGCATTTAACGTTCAATCTTTGGCTGAACTCGGTGAAAATAAAAGGTTAAATTTCAAGAAAACTATAGAAATAAACATTGTTTAAAGTTCATTCAGAACCTAACCAAGATGGAAACAAACCTACTTTTGTTCTGCAGACGATGGAACTACAATGAGATGGGGTCATAAAGCTAATCCGGATAGGTGGTTCATAAACTTACAACCTCAATTCCAAGAAGTTGTAGACGCAATGGAAGTCAATGGTGAACGAGACATAGCTGGTATTTTAAGCGCGGCTTTAATGCCATTGAAAGAATGAAAGATGCAGATATTTTGGACCAGTATGAAATGAACATGGCTGATGGAAATATAACACCTGACGTTCTAGAACATTTATCTCAAAGAACTACACAGAACCATAGAGATGGTATATTTGGTGAAGAGTTTAGAAAGAAAGTTAGGGAGGGAGAAGGAAGAGAACCTATTGTACATGACCTTGCAAACGAAAGTTTACAAAATGTCATAAAAACTTACTTTGCAGACAATGAACCGAGAAGGGATGAATATTTAAGTAAACTCAAATGGACAGTACCAAATGAAATGTTAGTATTGAAAAACATGTTCCTTGACAAAATAAAACCAACTACAGAAAAAATGACGCAAGACTGAAAGATTGGGTAAAAGCTTTCCCATTCAAAAAGATATAGTTGGTAACATGGAAAGAAAACCAGAATGGCTACAAAAAACATATATTTGGAAACGAGCTTATTCCATATGGACAAGCTCTGTTTGAAGAGCTTGAACCGGAAACTCAGGAAAGAGTCATGCAAACAATACGCGAAGACTCAAATACAAACTATGACAAACTCTTTCTAGGATATTAGGTTACCTGAGATGGGCGACCAGAGCCCAAAGGCAAAAAGGACATGGAAAATTTACAACATACTAGTGGAACATGAGGCAAAGATGCAACAACTTGAAGCAGAGGGCAAGTTACCAAAGCGGCACCAAAGAAGAAGAGTAGAACAAGTGAAAGTAGTGAAGAAGTAACTTCATCTAGTGAAAGTAGTGGCAATGAAGGAAAAGAAGAGTTAAAAACTCAGCCAGGAAGAAGTAAGCTTGGTCCACGTGGGTTCTATTATGACACATAAACCCAACTATTCTATATTTTTACACATATGAAATGTACGCCGCTCAAATATAACGCCAACAGTTTTGGATGCCATGAATGGAAATGTTTCCGAATGGTATAACGAATGCGACAATGCCATTAGAAGGTCAGAAATAGTTCCTGGAACTTACGAATATTACAACTGCTGTTTCTTATGGAAACGTAGGTGAGTTGGAGAAGGTTCTTCAACAACAGTAATATTGCTTGCGACAGGTTTCATATAATTTCTATTGACAACTCTTTCTTATACGTGGAACAAGACATTGAAATAAAACCTTCTGCCAAGTTGTCTGACAAGAAAGGTTGCAATGGAATTTTCTATGTCGGATACCAATATGCTCCAGAAGTTTCATGGGATATAAGATATATTCTAACTCTGACTTAGTTTCAAACAGTAACATGGGCAAACTAGAATGGTTCGCTTTGAGAAACTCAGTACAACCACAAGCTAGAGAACAAACAGACCAGTATGCAACTATTGAGAAAATAAGAAGACTTGACCCTAACGTTCCAGGAGTTTATGTTAACCTTTCTGGTTCAGATGGAAATGCTGTCACTAAAGTAAAACTGAAACTTAGAGTTCCTTTGTCATCTTTCCTCATCTTCAGGTTTTTAGATACTTGCCAAAACTGGGCAGGAAAAATTTCTATTGAACTTACTCCAAGCAAAAATAACTTAGTCATTGCCACCAACGCAAGACCCATTCACTCTTACAGACGTAAAGGGAGCAAATCAAACGTCATTCGCCGAATTTTGCAAAGACAAAGTTGACCTAAACTTTGGTTTCTCAAAACCTCAACACTGAAGTAAAGTATTATTTCAATGCTGCTGGAACTGCTTGGGACCCAGTTAAGTTCACATGCAAACAGTTTGAATGCAAGAGAGAATAGAAAGCAGACTTGCAGTCTATATGTTGGACCCAGATATTTCAAATGCTTTAGCTGCCAAATATATTGCAGTTCCACTTATGTTCCCTATACACCAAATATCTGTCAAAGACTTTGCAGGTGAAGTTGGAAACCAAAATCCAGGAACCGCAGGTGCAAGAACAGATATTGCTTTAACAACTGCAATGAAACATGCAGATACTAGTTTGTACTGTTCAGACGAACTATAAATGACTATTCTTGCTTCTACAACCCTGGTATTAAATACCATATAAACATAGATGGCAAATATTATCCAAGAGAAGAATATTCTACAGTTGAGGATATGAGGTCATACAACTTGACATTAGATGCTATGAACTTTAACAACAACTTCACAACAACCATTAACCCTGAAATGCAAAGTTCTATTATGCCATATGTGAAAGTATGGACTCATACAGAGAGGTCAAAAAACTCAATATACAAATGGAGACCGTTCAAACTTTTGGCTTGGCATTCCATTTGCTGACTCAGAAGACTTTATGGGTGTATTTCAAACTGTTGGTACAGTTCAAATACAATATACTGGTGACAGAGACGGTCCATATGAACTGAGAGCAATGAAGTTTACAAAACCATAGCACTTTTCACGGAAGATGCTCTTTTGAAGATTCGTTCGATTGAAACCTGCTGGGGCTCCTCAGATTGGTATAACGACAGTTCCATCGAGCAGATTTTGGCAGCAGGTTCAGTAAGTTGTTCTTGAACTGACTTCTCTCCGTCAAATATTGACAGTACGCCAGTTTTTGATATAATATTGTATTAAAAACTTACCTTTAGAAATATCTGTAAGTTTGTTGTTATATTTTTGTCAACGTCAAGAACTTTCACCATCTCGGTTATACCAACTTTCTTTTGCTTTATGAAAATATTTTGGTTCAGCAAAGACTGCTATTCTATAACATTTTCCATTGTTTGTATAAAGAACTATTCTATCAATGAACTTGTATTGTTTGTGTGTGTAAACTTTGTTTTGCTTCAATTCGAAGAGATACTCAAATACGTCCATCTTTTTATTCTAAGTAAAATGTCATTTACCGAAAAATAGAAGCGTAAGTGTTTCAAAAGGTTTAATGGCGATGGCAGATGTGAAGTTAAATTCACCAACTCAAACAAACAGTCAAAGTGTTGTTGTCAATGTCAAAGACAGAGATGTTGAAGTGGGGAAAACCATACGAAGACGAAGATGTATAACAATAGTTCCTGTAAAAGAACCAACATACCCTGAAGTTAGCAGAGACTTAAGTTCTGTTGCAGATATTCGAAACGACTACATGCAACTTAAAGACAAACTTAAAACTCAGGAGAAGATTTGTCAAGCTTTAGGTCTAATGTTAAACTTGGTTGAGCACAACCCTGTAAAAGTGAACTCATATGTCATCGCACCTCATGAAATTTTGAAAGAACTATTGAAACTTTTGACAGAGGCAGACGATATAAACATCAAAGAAATAGAGCCTGACATTGCTTGCTGTGGTGTTTCATATAATGTCATTGACAAGATATACGTTATGAAAGGAGGTGAAACGTTGAACTTAAAATATAGTTTCCCAGACGTCATAAAAATATTTGACGACCACAACATTTCATTAAAATTTACTTGCTAAGTAAAAATGTCAAAACTTCTTGAAAGATGTTTGAAGAAAAACAATATAGACTTTATTTCATGTAAAGGACTTTACACACTTTTGAACGATATGAAAGACCCTGTTTTGTTTGTTCGTGTAGACAAAGGAAAGTTCTATGTCTTTACAAAATATTTGAACTTCTTAGACAGAGAACTTCAAGAAACGCCATGTGAAAGTTTAGATGAAGTTCTTCTCCACTTTCAGAAAAACTTTTAAATATATGTAAATGGCAGAAGACATAGTGGTTTATACTATTACGACTAAAAACCCTGAGTCATATAATTCTATAACAACAAACTTACAAAGTCCTCAAGGACGATATTGTAAACTGACCTTAAACACAATGACGACTAAAGCCTGTTTTGCTCTTTTGACACCAGAAGACTTTATTGTTGTGAATGGTAAAAAATACTCCTTTGAAGATACTTACTCAGATATACCACCAACAGGTTTTGTTGACTTATTTAATACTTTAAGGACGGATGTAACATGTGCTGCAACTAGAGCAGGTTTCATTATGTTTGGATGTCCGACTGAGTTTAGTATAAACGATATGAGCTATAATACAAAACTTATATCTGGTTTTTACTACCAACAATTTCCTATAACAGGAAAAGGTGTCATACAAGGAATGTCTGTTCCATTGACTTTAAGTACACCTATTTTATATATTGTTTCAAACTTAGGTTCAAAGTGCTATTCGAATGTCGACAGAAACTACTATGACCAAAAGATACTCATGCGTATAAACAACACTTTCTCTGCTGGTTTGCCTATTGTTCATTCGAATGCAGAGTTTTCAGCTTTAGTAAACTCAAACACTTTAGCAAACATAAACTTAACCTTAGTTGACGCAAACTTTGTTCCTGTAAAACTTTTATGTCCTATGTATTTGTCAATGACGGCAGAAAGTTTCGAATTGGAAGATGCAACTGGTGAAAGTATTGTATTACAAGAACAACTTCAACAACAAATAGCTCAAGAACAACAAATGCAACAAATAGCTCAAGAACAACAAATAGCTCAAGAACAACAAATAGCTCAAGAATAAAAAAAATATTTTTTTTTATTTTTATAAAAAAATGTACAGCATAGACGTTTCAGATTTTTATGACTTCCAAGCATTCAGAAATATGTGTCCATTTAGAGACTATAACAAAGCAGTCGAGAATTTGAAACGTTTAGTCATTTATGTTGACTCTGCCCCAGAATGTTATGTCATGAAAGAATGGGATGTAGTCTTTAACAAACCAAGAGCGACAATAGTTTCAGAACAAGAATGTAAACAGAAACTTAAGAAAATAAAAGTCGTACAAGTTGGTATGAAGATGTTAGATGCTTGGGATATCTTATTGTCAAAGTTAGAAGATTTTTCAGTTCGTGGTATAAAGTTCTATACACCATCTCCAAACTTCTATTCTATCTTCACTGGATATAAATACGAACAAGTAGAATGGAAAGAAAATGTTATAGAAGCTTGGTTAGACCATGTCAAAGAAATTATATGCAATGGAAACGAAAGAGTCTATGAGTATATCTTATGTTGGTTTGCAAACATCTTACAACATCCAAGTGCTAAAAATGAAACTGCTCTCATTGTAATTGGAAAACAAGGAACTGGTAAGAACACTTTCTTTACAGATATTTTGTGCAAACTGTTAGAGGGCTATTCGAACCCTAATATGACAAACTTAGAAAACATCTGCGGTAAATTTAACTCTTCAATAGAGAATATGAAACTTATAGTATGTAACGAACTTCAAAGTATAGATACAACAAAAGTTTTGAACTCAGATGCTTTGAAGAGTCTTATAACAGACAAAGTTGGAGTTGTTGAAAGAAAATATAAAGACCAAAGAGTTTGTGAAAATGTTGCAAATTTCATCATGGTTTCAAACAACGCCGTTCCGATGAAGTTAGAAAGTTCTGACAGAAGATATGTAGTTGTCAGAACGTCAGAAGCTCATATGCAAGATACAGAATATTTTGGCGACTTAGCAGAAACTTTAACATCTGACTTTTACAACCACTTGTTCTCATATTTTATGACATTAGATATTTCAAAGTTCAATCCAAGACAAATTCCACATACCGAAGAGAGACAAACATTGTTAGAAGCAAACAAGAGTGTATATGAACTGTTCATAGATGAAACTGACTTTGAGTGTTTAGATGAAAGGTCATTGTACGATTCGTATAAACAGTATTGTCAAGAATATGGTTATCTGCCAGCGTCTAAACGAACATTCTTGGCAAATGTCAAAAGTCTTTTAGACGTACAGAATGGTGTATATACAAAGAAAAATTTTTCTGAGTAAATTTAAAAAAAAATATTTTTTTTATCCGATAGAAAAGATGACGAAATTCATCTCAGTAAACAAGTACATGTCAGGACTTAAAGAAGAACTAGACCCATTCACATATTTGAATGTTTACTTCTACCATTTTGAAAAGTCTTCATTTGACAAAGTTTGGAACATCGAACCAGTTAAGTTTGCTATTGTGACTAAAAATGGTGCGAAATTTGAAGACTTAGACATAGAAGGTTTGTTAACAGTCAAAGAAAGTTTTGACAGAAGGTTTTCAAACCTTAAAGAAGGCAAAGCATACAAACTTGTTATACCTTATGAACCAAAGAAAGCAGACGACTATGAATATTATGAGTCTAAGATAGTTGAAGTTCAAGGTAAATTGGGTAAAAAGATTTTAGAGTCTAAGCCAGTGTTTACTCCTAAAGAGGAAGAGAACATTGACATTGACCCAGAAATGTTCTAAAAATAAAATTTTATTTTTACATGTCAAATTTCTTTTTCTCTGGCTCTGGTTCTTTCTTCTCTTCTTCTACTCTCCCTTCCTTCTTTTCTCTCTTCTTCTTTTCTGGTGGAGTTATGTCAAACTTCTCAGAACCATATTTTTGTAAAAGTGCTTTGTCATTTAATAGCTCTTCTATTCTGTTTTCTATTTCATTTTCAAGAACAGCGCATGTGTCTTCTTTGCATTCTAAGAAGTTTTGTTGGACTTCATCTCTCCAAGAGGCGTCATCTCTGTCAACAAGTCTGTCATTGACAAATTTTAAGACTTCTCTGCTTAAGGTTTTATGGTTCTTGTCATATTCCCAGAAACAGAACTTTAGAACAAATTCACCTTTCTTGTTTACACTATGTAAGATTTTATGGTCGACAGATTTTGCTGTCGAAAAGCTTGTCTCGAATATAGATAGCGAAATCGCTAGACATTTTGTAAAAGATAAAAATTTTAATTTTTCTAAAAATATGTTAGAAAAAAAGTTTGCTGACATTGACAAAAAATTTGAGAATGTTTTAAATAAGAACAAGAGGAAGTTGGAAAATGCTCAGATAAAACCCATACATGACAAGTTCTTATTTGCTCAGAATGGTATAACAGGTCTAATTGCACCGCCTGGGTCGGGTAAGACTTTCACTTATCTTAAAATGGCTGCACAACAACAAGAACTAGATGAGAAGAACCCATTCTATGAGTTAGTAGTCATTTGTAGTACTTCTGGTCAATTTGACCAAACCGTAAATTCGTTCAAAGATATTATAAAAAAGTCTAAGTTAGTATGTATAAAAGACTCTGAGTTGTTAGATTGGATAAAGAAGTACCAAAGAAGAGTTTTGAAGTACAATGCTATAAATGAGTATATAAACTCGAAGTTTAAAGACCCAAATGAGGAAATGCAGAGAATATTAGAGAAGAAACACTTCCGAAACAAACAGAAAGAGATTGAGTACCTTTCGAAGAAATTGCAATCTTACGATTGGAAGACTTACCCTCACAGATGTCTTCTTATCTTAGATGACTTTGCTTCTCATCCTTTGTTAAAGAACAGAGAACAAGACATGTGTCGAATTCTCAAGAAGCTCAGACACTTTAACATCTCAGTTGTCATTTGTGTACAGACAGCCAAGAGTTTAAGTAAGGATGTAAAGAGAATACTTACTGATATCATACTTTTCCCCGGATTGTCCGAAGACGATTTCATGGAACTTATGAAAGAGTCCATGGCAGGTAAGTTTGACAGACATGAACTATGGGAGAAGTACAAAGTCATACAAGACCCTCATACTTCTTTCAGAATTCATATCTACGCAAACAAAGTTCAAATTGTAAAAAGTCAAGCGTAAAAATGTAAGTGTTTGAGTCTTAGTCTGTTGTGGTGCTGGGGCTGTCGGTTCTTCTGGCTTTGGAATGGACTCGGTTGGTGGTACGTCGGACATTCGTTTGTGTCCTGTCGGATGGAAGGACTTTTCCTGTCGGAAGGAAGGACTTTTCCTGTCGGAAAGAAAAACTTTTCCTGTCGGAAGGAAGGACTTTTCCTGTCGGAAAGAAAAACTTTTTCTGTCGGAAAGAAAAATTTTTCCTGAAGGAAAGAAAAATTTTTCCTGAAGGAAAGAAAAATTTTTCCTGAAGGTCGGCCAAAAAGTTCTCAATTTTCGAAAATTTGAATGGTTTACGGACGGACAACAAGAAAAATTTTTCCTGTTGGAAAGAAAAACTTTTCCTGTCGGAAAGAAAAACTTTTCCTGTCGGAAGGAAGGACTTTTCCTGTTGGAAGGAAGGACTTTTCCTGTCGGAAAGAAAAACTTTTCCTGTCGGAAAGAAAAACTTTTCCTGTCGGAAGGAAGGACTCGGAATGCCAGAAGGAAGGACTCGGAATGCCAGAAGGACTCGGACAAGACAATTTACCATCTAGAGCTACCTGAGCCATCTTTGGTGTCAAGCTTGAAAAATAAACGCTTTACATGTATTTTTCAGCAACTTCGTCAAATAATTTTATAGCACTATCTATCTCATCTACTTCAAACGTTTCTTTACCTTTCGTGGGAGCACCATACCTTTTCTCAAAAACTTCAAGCAGTTCTGTTTCAGCAGCTCTCATATCATTTACAAACACAACCTTAACTCTATTGACTGTAGAGTCATATCTTTTAGTTATATTAAATGTTCTTCCTATCTTATATCTCTTTGTATTGAAGTCCTTCGGTTTCTGAACGATGTAAAGTAAGCCTTCACAGCAACGTTCAGTATCGAATGAACCATATGTTATGAAATTATATCCAACAACTGGGTCAATCCAGAACAAAACTACTGGTATAAGACTTTTGTCGATGAGATATGCTGTAGTTCCATGAAATCTTACCGATATCAAAAGCTCAGGATTTCTTGTCAAAATTTTCTGAGATGAAGCATTTCTAACCCAGTCCTTTGCTCTCTTTCCGGATGGTGTTAAAATGTCTGACAAAGAATATTTTTTGTATTTCTTTGAGTATCTTACGTTTAAATCACCTATTCTAACCACCTTGGTCTCATTGTCTATCTTTTTAACTGTTTCAAACTCAGTGCTTGTCATTTCCTGTTCTTACATACAAAATAAAAAAAAATATTTTAAAAAAACTAGCGTTAATTTTATTTTTTCTATCTTGTATAAAAGATATGATTTCAGGGATTTTTTTTACGATTTTCATAGAGTTTTGGCGACCAGGGTTTTTCCCCTGCTCGCATTTTTTTACGATTTTCATGTGTTTTTTTACGATTTTCATGAGTTTTAGGCGACTACGGTTTTTAACGTACTCGCATTTTTTCACGATTTTCATGAGTTTTAGGCGACCCCGAAAAAAACCGGGGTCGCATTTTTTCACGATTTTCGTACGGAATCTCTATCCTCGGTTTTTCGAGGGTAGCATTTTTTCACGATTTTCATAGAGTTTTTTTACGATTTTCGTACGGAATCTCGACCCGCGGTTTTCCTCGGGTTGCAAACATATGAGGAAATTCATGAAATTTGGTCATTTTTTCATGATTTCAGGGATTTTTTTTACGAAGAGTAAAAGTTCACTTCGTCAAAAAAATACAGTTATATCATGAAATTTGGTCATTTTTTCATGATTTCATAGAGTTTTATGCAAGGCCGAAAAAAGTCGGGGTAGCAAACATATGAGGAAATTCATGAAATTTGGTCATTTACTCAGCAAAAATATATTTTAGGTGGAACCAGGTCCCTCGGTCCCTCGGTCCCTCGGTCAACTAACATCTTTTTGAAAATGGTGACAACATGACATTTTGACAACAGTCCAGGAAATAGACTTCTTCGTCAATGTTTTTGTCACGAAGTGTAAAAGTTCTCTTCGTCAAAAAAATACAGTTATATAATGAAATTTGGTCATTTTACTCAGCAAAAATATATTTTAGGTGAAGAGGTGAGATCTCACCTGTTTTCTCACCTCCTTTCTCACCTCTTTTTCACAAGCGTTTTACATGAATTGTACGATGTATATTTGAAATTCTAAACAGTTTTGTAGCTTCTATTTCTTCTGTCAGTATGTCAAAAGTTTTAACAATGCCGAAGGTTTCTTTATATTTCTTCTTGACATCAGATAGAAGGAAATCGTCAGCTGTTGGATAGTTTTTGTTCAGAAATGTCAACATGTCCATTTTATCTTCTGCTGGTTTCTCTGCTTCTTTCTTTAAATCTGCATAGTCGTTTCGCATACGTTCTATCTCTTTGACAGAGTAGTTATATTTCCTCATTGCTGCTTTACATTTTGAACATTGTGGGTTCATTTTAGCATTGTACATTGAAATAAAACCTGCTAAAACAACTAAGGCGTCAATGATTTTCTTTAACTCAAAAGTTGCTGGTTTTATCTGTTCGTTCCATACTTTACCTCTTTTATCTTTATCTCTTATCTGCCATACACATTTTGCAACTAACGAAACAAAGTTGTCGTAGGTCTTAAATTCTTCAGATTTGTATATGTCAGAGATGTTCTTATATAACATATCGCAATCTTTGTCCATAACTTTGTGGTTGCAATGAAATCCAAGAAACTCATAGTTTACCTTACGTATGAACTTCTTGGTTTCTACTGAGTCAGTTGCTTTGACTTCTATTTCATCGAATTCAGGAATAGTGAGCTTTTGTTGTTGTATTTCAGGAAGTTTAGGTAGATGGTCAATAATATCCTGCATTTCATAAAGATATTCTTCATTTGTTTCATCTTTTGCACTACAGTCTAAAACTCCTTGGAGAAGTTCTTGCTTTATCTTCTGGATTTCTGTTTCGAAAGTATATGAAGAAGGAATGAAGCTTTTCATCTCTACTAACATAGATGTTGGGTTCATGACTAACGAGTTTGGTGCTGTTGTTGCTAACATGTTCTTACAATAAAAATAAAAAAATATTTTTTTAAAAAAACTAACTTTTTATTTTATTTCGGGAAAATTCATGAAAATTCAAGAGGTGAGAAAACAGGTGAAAAAAGAGGTGAGATCTCACCACTTCACCTAAAATATATTTTTGCTGAGTAAAATGAGTTTTGGTTGAAAAAACAGGTGGAGCCAAAAGTGGCTCGACCTCAAAACAAGCATTTTGTGAAGAATATACCAACCCGCGGAATTCCGCGGGTTGCTTTTTATACAAAACATTGACGTTCATGTTTGACAAAACAAGCATTTCGTGAAGAATATACCACCTGCCGGAATTCCGCGGGGTGCTTTTTATACAAAATTCAACGGGTGAAAGTCTTGACAAAACAAGCATTTCGTGAAGAATATACCACCTGCCGGAATTCCGCGGGTTGCTTTTTATACAAAACATTGACGTTCATGTTTGACAAAACAAGCATTTCGTGAAGAATATACCAACCCGCGGAATTCCGCGGGGTGCTTTTTATACAAAATTCAACGGGTGAAAGTCTCAACAAAACAAGCATTTCGTGAAGAATATACCACCCCGCGGAATTCCGCGGGGTGCTTTTTATACAAAAACATTGACGATGAAGTCTATTTCCTGTGTTGTTGTCAAAATGTCATGTTGTCACACTTTTTCAGAGAAGTTAAAATTACCTGGTGACCTGGTGACCTGGTGACCTGGTTCCACCTAAAATATATTTTTGCCGAATTCAATAAAAATAAAATGGTTCATTTACTCAAAATATTTTTGTACAAAAGGACCCCAACCTTTTAACCTCTCTTCTGTAGCTTCTAATGAAACTTTAGCGAGTTCATATTCTCTAAATTCTCTCTTTAAATCTTCTTGTTCCCATTGGTTTAGTTCGTATGGAGAGTCTCTATAACCAGAACATATCTCACGTTCATGTTCTATTTGTTTTTCGCGCATTTTTCTAACTTCTTCTTCGAACAAAGGTTTTGCATTCTCTGCTGTATCTTCAAGTTCTTCTTCATCTAATTTCTCATGAACTTTCTTGTCTATGGAGTCCAGAATTTTTCCAACTGCTATGCAATATTTTGGAGAAGCCCACATTGCTATATAGTTTGTAAGTCTTGGGTCTACATACATTCCTCTAACCTGTTTGATTTCATCCGGAATTTCTGCATTAGCATTGTATAAAAAGCAACCCGCGGAATTCCGCGGGTTGGTATATTCTTCACAAAATGCCTTAAAATACTCTTCCCAGGACTTATTTTCCAACAACCTTCTAAAGTCTTTCCTAAACTGCTGACATATCTTTGTTGCATTTATATAACCATCCTTGTCTCTACGTAAGACTTCAATACCGTTGTAAGTGCCTTTTGTGAATGTTTCGCCATTAGATTTGTTCGTGAACGTTTTTGCTTCGACTGTCATACTGTTCTTACAATAAAAATAAAAAATATTTTTTGGTGGTACGTCGGACATTCGTTTGTGGCTTAACCGTCGGACATTCGTTTGTGGCTTAACCGTCGGACATTCGTTTGTGGCTTAACCGTCGGACATTCGTTTGTGGCTTAACCGTCGGACATTCGTTTGTGGCTCGACCTCAAAACAAGCATTTCGTGAAGAATATACCACCTGCCGGAATTCCGGCGGGTGCTTTTTTATACAAAATTCAACGGGTGAAAGAATACGATGAAATCTATTTCCTGTGTTGTTGTCAAAATGTCATGTTGTCACACTTTTTCAGAGAAGTTAAAATGACCGAGGGACCGAGGGACCGAGGGACCTGGTGAGATCTAAAATATATTTTTCAATACTTTTTCAGCACTTTTCCGTAGTTGTATATGAAAGACAATTCGAGATAAAAGTCATAGTACAAAGGTATTATATGCTGCACACCGTTTGTTGTGAACCAGACTTGAAAGTCAGAGAAACTGTTACTAGGTGGTTCGTAGAATTTAGAAGCAAAGTCATAAAAGTCCTTACCGATACAAAGAAAACTGTTGTTGCTTGAACTGAAACTTGCATGACACATAACATTTTGAGGGTCGAACACGTTTCTATAAACTGTCAAATCTGCTGGTGGGAGTATAAATTTAAAAGGACCGTCAGGTGGCAATGGTTCGTTCTGGTTTAGTAACCGAAGAAATTGTGCCCAAGAACGTCTGTCCACCCCCCAATATAAAAACTCTGTATCTCTTGGAGGGTTAATTTCAATCTTTTGAAATGAAAC
Organism: Trichomonas vaginalis G3; assembly: GCF_026262505.1. Lineage (NCBI taxonomy): Eukaryota > Parabasalia > Trichomonadida > Trichomonadidae > Trichomonas > Trichomonas vaginalis. The sequence goes on along the minus strand of NC_067206.1, from coordinate 21,616,653 downwards.
GGTGGAGTTCATCTTGTCGTATTCTAGCTTTAGATAGTATGTTCCATTTAGTAAAGAGTGGTATTTTTCTTGAAATTCCCAGTAGTATTTGTTTATTTGAGTTTGAAAGTCATTTAGAGTTTTTTCAAGACTTTCGTCTGAACGAATTGTAAAGATTTTCATTTCATCAAATTTTTCTATTAGACCATCAGAACCTTTATACTGACCGTGAAAATATACTGCAAACATGAATGCGTTAGTTCTATTTGAAAACAAAACTCTTCTAAATCCTATTGCCTTTGCATCTGAAGGACTTTGAAGCCAGCGAATTGGATAGTCAAACCTGTAAGCTCCGGATGAAATTTCTTCATCTGATATAGTCCTACCAGCATTTGTAAAGATATAGTCTAACGGTTTTGTATCTGCTACTTTTGTTCTTTGTTTTTCAACCTGAAGCATTTTATATATGTAAAAATATACTGTTTTAAAAACGTTTTAAAATGGTATGCCATATAGCTTCTTGAATTTGTTAAGAAGTATTTGAACGTGTTTTCCATCTGTATCTCTAGTGCTTACATAAGCATAGCCTGCCTTAGTAAAATATACTTGTAATTTCCTATAGTTTACGCCGGTATAAAAGTAGAAAGAGTCTTGTTCTTCGCTATAGTAGTAAAACTCAAGCGTATGCTTACCATAGTCTGTAATTTCAATTGCTTCATCTTCTAGTTCGTCGACAAATTCGAATACTATATCTCCAAATTTGCCTATGTTCTTATTGTTTTCAGAACGAGTAACCCAACGTAAGTTCTCAAGTCTATTGTCATTTCTTATATGGTTTATATGGTCTACAAAAGGTAAATTGTTAGGATTCGGTATAAAATGAGTTGCAATGACAACATGTTTAAGATAGTGTTTTCCACCAATCCTCATCATAGTATATCCGTCATTTCGCTCACATTCGCTTAAAACTCTTTTTGTCTTTTTGTTTCTGACTTCAAATGACTCACAACAGTGAATTTCATATTTCTCATCTAACAAACAAGTTTCCCAACGGTCTTTTCCGACAGACTCAGCGTACATTTCAAATAAAATAAAAAAATATTTTTTTAAAAAAATGTTTTAAAAAATGTTTTACTATTTCATGCAATGTTTTATTTCATGCAATGTTTTATTTCTGTCCCGTCTTCAAGTATACCCCAATACTTACGCTTGGAGAGAACATGAACTTCGGAAAATACCTTGTCTAGCTTAAAACAGCCCATCTTTTCACCGACTAAACCCATTTCAATGAGTTTGTTATACCCTTCTTCGTTCGTCATGAGTGCGTCAATGTTTTCGTAGTATACCTTCACTTTGGATTTAACCTCTGAGAAAAATTTGTTGTAGTTGTCAAGGACTGCTTTTGCGAACTGAGGATAGGACCAATGTTCGACAATAGGTTTTACTGTGGTTACTAAGCCATTTTGACCTTGAGTAAATTCGTATTTCAAAACAAAAGGGGAGAACCTTTCAACAAAGTTGTCGACCTTCTCATAGTGTTTACTCTTCATCTTTTGAGGTTTTTTAATGGAATATCCCCATGTTGAATTCATAAGCAATTTGAGTGTCATTGCAAGTTTGGGGTTTGAAGCTTTCCTAATATCATAGAGTTGTTGTATGACCTTTCCAACTGTATAGTTCTTTCCCGGGAACTCGCCATTTTCATTTGGAATTCCAGTTGGGATATATTGGACGAACCTCATGTACGCAGCGTTAAGGTCGACATAGTATATTTTTTCGTATGAGTCGAACTTATCGCATCCAATCGGCCCGGTTCGTGGAAATTCAAGTGAGTCTCTTATCTTCTGAGAAACCTCGCCTGTTATCTCATAAACATCGTCAAAGCAACCTGTTTCATATAAAACCTTCTGAGCTAACTCTGATGCTCTCCAATACAATTTGACGTCGATTGGATGCCTCAATGGAAGTTTGTTTATAGCATCTTGAAGTTCTTGCAACCTCATTGGAAGTTCTTCTGGTTCAGGTTGGTATCCGAACAATCCAACTCCTTTTGGAACTGTGTACTTCTTTTGTGCTATAACTTTGTCTGGAACAACTTTTGGTCTTACTAACAATGAAAAGTTTGTTTCGTCTTTTGGTACAAAAGTTTCTGTCAGCTTGTCATCTGGAATTGGTTCCAACAAACCTTTCTCGAAAAGAATGTTAACAGCTCTGACAATGTTGCACTTACCTTTTCCGAACAATGGGTTTGTAAGACTTTCGTTCAACATGAAGTGGTTGTGGACAAGTACAATCTTCAACCATGGCAATTTGAAGTCAACAACATAGTCATCGTGCGAAGAACCTTTAGCTGTAGGTATGTTAACGCGGATATTGACATTTGCCAACGGTGCAATCTTTGACAATTGACTTCTAAGAATGTACCTTGTCTTCACACATGACTCAAGATACTTCATTTTCTCATCTGTAACAAGACCAGAGTTCCTGAGACATGTAAGAATACAAGGTTCATTGACAATTGTTTCAATTGAATTGTAAATTCCATACCTTGTCAGGTTAATGTCAGACTTATTTCTGAACGGGAAGTATCCAGCATGTTGTCTGACTGCTTGAGGGTTGGGTTGGTACCATTCAAACTTCACGCTTGCAATTCCTTCAATTGCATTTAAGATGTCTGAGTCGGAGTCAAACATTTGTTCTCTCTTTGTAGTCTTGAAAGCGTCAAGAAGTTGTGCAGCTGTTTGTTCATTGCCATGTGAGTAGTATATATGACCATCTAAATCTGTTACGGTTAGTCTGAGATTGTATCCTTTCTTATTTCCGTCTTGTATGGCAGCAAGTACTCCCATGAAGCCTTCTTTGTTCTTTCCATCGTCAAAGTTAACTGTAAAGGTTCGACCAGATGTAATTTTACTTCTAACCTCGCGATACTTTTCATATGCATATCTTGTTCTTTCCATGGGAGCATGTGCGTCTTCACCTTTTCCTTTTTTCCTCCTCAAAGGATTCAATTGTTCGTCATGTTTCCAGTAGAATCTGGCAAAGCCGTCGTGTCCTTCAACTTGAGGCTCATTAACATCGAAAGGCATGTCCATAAGACGCTCTTCTTCTAACCTCTCTAGTCTGTTTGGATAATTTGTGCGTGCTGTTTCCAGGTCCATTTCATAGGTCAGACCAGACAATTTGTCATAGACTTTTATGGGTCTTCCCTTCCTATATTTAAACTTCTTTGAAACTCTCCAACCATATCTTTCTAACTCTGCTTTTATTCTAGCAGATTTTCTATCTATTCTATACGGGGGCATTTTTTATAAAAATAAAAAAATGTTTTTTTTATTTTACGTAACCACCTGCTGCCAAAAGTCTTTGACGCCAACCCATACCAGCTAATGAAGGTTGACTTGGTTTAGTTTGGAAACTAAACTTTGGTTTTGGTTTATCTTCAGTTTTTGGCTTCCCTTCTTCTATCTGTTTTTCGTCACTTTTCGGTTCGGCTGACTTTACCTCACTTGCTGGAACAGTTGTGTCGTCAACATCTTCATAAATGTCATATGCCATTTGTTTTTGTTTTCCTTTCAACTTTTTGTGTTTGTTGTAAAGTTTAGAATATTTCGACTCTAAGTCAATGAGATGTTCTATAATGAACTGTTGGTCAGTGAAGTAAACTTTTCCATCTGTTGTCTCATAAACTCCTTCAGACTTCAATATTTTATTTGTGAGAGTCTGTTTCTTTTTTGAGATACTTGCCGTTCCATTTTTATGAAAAGTGACTTTGTAGTTAGGGTTTGTATTTCCAGACCTCACACTTTCTATTATTGAATTTTTCTCTTCATCTGTAAGTTCTTTGACAGGTTTTGACAATGGTTCTGAACTTTTTGTTTGTGGTGTCAAATCTACCGTTTCAACTTCTTCAGTCATTTCATCTCAGTAAAAAATTTTAGTTTGGTTTGTTTTCAACTGGTTGTTGAGGTTTTTTAAGTCGGTCTAAAACTTCTTGAGGTATAGGAAGAACTTGACAAACACGTAGTTTAACTGCTGGAAGCCGGCAAATCCATCTTGAGCCCATTTGTCTCAATGCTGTATTGTTCATTTCATCTCAGTAAAAAATTTTCATTCCCCACGTTTGAGGTGGTTGAGGTTGGTTGTTGTTTACCCACTGTTGTGCATGGTTATATCCTCTGTTAAAGAATCTTTCACCTTGGTCCATATAGTGCCCTGCTTGGTTATAGTAGTCATTTGCTTTGTTATAGTAGTTTCCTGCTTGTCTTCCTACATTGTCCATCCATCCTTGAACTTTTCCTCTTGTTTCAGGATTTGGAATAAGATTTGCTGCATCTCGTGCTACCTCCCAACCTTTCTGTACGTTTGTATAATAGGTTGTGCTTTCTCTTTCAGTATACCTAATGTACTCAAAATCTTCCTTCCAATTCCAAATGCACCTCTGGCTAGTGTTCCCACTGCGGGCAAAAATCTAGATGCGACTCCTGCTAATGCGCCAAATAAACCCATTTCTTATGGGTTAAAAATGACGAATTCAAACAAGGACCCGTATGTTTCTAAAGCAACAAAGAAAGCACTCATGGTAAAAATCTTTAGTTCAACACCAAATGCTTGGTTTATGGATATCATGGAAAACATTCCGAGGTATAGAGAAGATGGACCACCATACTGGCTAATATTTGTTGGTCAAAACACAAGATACTGTGAAGCCATACCATTATGGTCCAAAAATATTTTAGATGTGAAAACTGCTTTGACAATATTCGTTGACAAATACCATCCAACAAAACTGACATCTGACTGTGAAAGTTCTTTCAAATCAGACGATATTAAAAACTATCTGCGTTCAAAAAATGTAAACCAATATTTCATTGTCGACCAAAACCATTCTGCTCTTGGTGTCATTGACAGTTGTATAAAAATCTTAAGAGACTTAAATCAACCACAAGGTGGTGAGGTAGATGAAATGTCATATGACGACAAATATAGACACTTCTCCATGGCAAAGATGAGACAAGTTTTAAATATTTACAATAGCCGTAAACAAAAAGGTTTGGGAAACCATCCCCCGAAGAAATGAAAAACAACCCGACTTAGAGAAAGACTATATATTTAATAGTTTAGTCAAAAGAGACAAACAAGAAAGAATGCCAGGCTTCAAACTTAAGAAAGGTGACAAAGTAAAAATAGAAATACCTAAACGCGACCCATATGAAAATACTATTGACTATGACAACAATGGGAACTCGACAGGTACTCACATTCGTGTTCGTAAAAATAGAAGAAAGTATACAAGAGAATATTATGAAGTTTTAGGCAAACATGGCAAAATGTACAAACTGCAAGCAGAAGATAAAACTACTATTGTCAGACCTCGTTTCAAACTTGTTAAGGTTCAAGGTGGTATACTTTCAAAGACAGTTCCTAACAAATATAAGACAACTCCTGACGAATATGCTAAAGAAGTTGAAAATGACGACTAAGCATTTCTATACCATGCGTAAACTGTCATGTAAGGTGGCATGTAGTCTTTACTTTGTCCCGTTGTTTGCGTATACCCTGAAACGCGATGTATATGGTTTCCTCTCCCTGTGTTACTCCAGTAACAATCTATAGCAAACTTAACGTTGTTTTTAACATCATATCCTTTACCTTTTGTCATTGATGACCAATCCCAATATCTATGACTATGCCAACCTGCTTGAGATGTACTTAAATCTATGTAGTGACTGTGTGCAGGTAGGTTTTCACCTGAAATCGTTTTACTTCCACCTGTTTCCTTTGAAGAGTTTGCACAATACAAAAACCTGTCGACTATTTGAGTCCAAGTTCCAAAACCAAGTACTACTTCTGGTCTGGTAGAGTTCATTGACGTATAAATAGAGCCTATAGGATATAATGTTTGAAGTATTTCTGTCTTTAACGTTTGAAGCTCTGTTTTGTCAGCTTTTTTATCATATAAATCTTGAGCAGTGAATTTAACTTTGTTTTCATCCTCCATGACATAGACATTTCTACATCTAATGTATCTCATCGTCGTTATGTCTTCATCCGATGTTAAACCTTGTGGAAAGTTAGGAGGTTTCCAATACAATACATCCCCACCAGTTCCATCAGGTTCTTCAACCGTTCCTGCAATATTTTCTATACCAACAGTTGCGAAGAAATCGTGTGTATGTCCAACGTCACTTTTCTTGTTTAAGGTTTCTTGTAAGTTTGTAATATCAGATATGGTATGTGTATGAGTCTTTTTAGAATATTCTTTGTCAGCTCTTGTCACTTCACTTGACATTTTATTGTCAACATATGTTTTGTCAGCTTTGTCATCTAACATTGCTGGTAGTTCATCTACGTCATAGATGTTATGTGTATGATGTTTTTGTGGGTATGTTCTATCTGTCCATGCGAGAATATAGTCTCTTGTTGCATCTACATACTCTTTGTCAGCTTTGTTGTCAATATCTGCTTTCAAAAGAAGTTCATCTATAGGTTTCTCGTTTAAAGTTCTTTTTGTTGGATTTATACAAACAGTATGGTTCTTACTGTCTTGAAACAGAAACTCGTCTGTCATTGGGTTTATCGTCAGTTTTAAGTTTCCTTCTTTCAATGACTCAGATATCTTAGAATAGTTTGAAAAGTTTGTTGTGTTCTTATTTAGAGCTTGTACAATGAGTTGTCGGTTGTGTTGTATTTCTCTCATAGACGCTGTTTCTTTCGACATTTTTATTCTAGATAAAATATGCTTTCAATAGAAAAAGAAAATTCAAGAGTTGCTACAACTAAACCATTAGATGAACTTTTTACGAATGTCGGTCAAAAGTTTGAGACAGAGACCGTAAAACATGAAGGCTATCGTTTTGACTACCCGTTAAGATGGTTAAGAGACCCATCCGTCACAAAAGCTATTGGCTTTCGTAGAATGAAGTTCATTTCAGAAGCCATACATGGTTTCCCATTTACGGTCGCTTTTGAAGTTCGATACTATAACAAAGAAAAACGTACGTATGAGAAATTTGAACAGGGAAAACTTTTACAAGTGAATTTGCTTGTAAACTTAGAAACAACTCTTCAAGCTTTTCAAGAAAAAATAAACGATATCTATCTCGAATATGCAAACCAGTTTAACATTGACGAAGGAGAGTACCATCTCGATATTGTTTATGACAGGAAAAATGCAACTGTTAAAATCAATAGAATAGAAGACCTTGGAGAAGACGTTTATATTTCTACAAAATATAACAACTTGGCATGGTATAGATTTTTGAGGATGTTAAATCAGCCTGCAGAATATCCAGTACACCCGAACTTTTATGAAGTCGAAAACCCTAATGGAACATATGAAAATGTTTTCGACTCAGATGCTATTATCGTTCATGCTTCATTTTCTGGTGCACAAAACTCTTTTTTATGCTTGGCAAATGACTTTTACGAAAAACCTACAAAGCTATATGAACCACCGAGTGGAAGTATTTCAGACTTTCAAGTATGGTTTACAACAGATGGAAGAAAGAGAATAGTTCCATTATACCATGCGTTTTACTTAGAACTTAGTCTCATATACAACTACTATCGAACGGTAAAAATATAATTTTAATACGGTTGAGGTGTTGGATTTGGTTGCCAACTAGACTGTGGTGCAGGTTCAGGCTGTTGTATAACAGGAGCTTGTTCTTCTGGTTCAGGGTCTTTAGGTATAATACCAACGAACTGACCTACTCTTTTACCAATATTTTTGACACCGTTCCAAATTCCTCTTCCGACAGATTTTATTCCATTCCATATACCTCTTCCAACATTTCGAAAGAAGTTTCCAATACTACTGAAGAAACCCATTTTACTATATGTAAAAATCTAATGTCCGCCTAGTCTCTTACGTTTCCTTCTGAGTTCCATAGCATTCTTTAACTGGAGCTCATACATTCTATTTCTCCTCTGGTAGAAAACATACTCTGGGTCAACTCCTGTGTTCGCGTCATCTGCATAGAGTTGTTTATATCCCACTTCAGGGTTTGTATAAAACTCTTTCCATCTCATATTTGCATACCATGGTGGCAAACCTAACGCAGCGTCATTTGACATGGCAGTTTGCATTTGTACATCTGTTGGCACTTGACCATAGTTTGCCATTGCAGTTTGTATTCTAACTTCATTTGGAATATTCTCTGGGTTTGGTTGTCCGGGTTGCTGTGCATTTGCTAAGTTCTGTGCGTCCATTTAATATTAGATAAAAATATCTCTTACGAGTACATATACTGAACATTTGCTGGCATTGGTTCATCTTCATATTCTCTATATCTTTCTGCCACGTCAAATAAGTAAATGACACAATGGAAAAAACCTAAAACAAGTAGTCCTATTTCAAACCACATTTACTTACCAATAAAATTTCTTTGTTATGACACTTTTTCCGGTTTATAGGACCTCTCTCATATTCTATCTTATCGTATCTAAACTCATAGTCATGTATATCCTCTAACCATCTCATGACACTTTCCAAACCACTTTTATCGGATGTAAAGTAAAAGCATGGATGGTTATGTAAAACGTCTAAAGTTTCTAAAGAGTCTCTCAAAGTCCAGTCTACTTGGTATTGAAAATCATATGTGTTATAGAACGGCGGGTCCACTATAAAGAAAACATTTTCCTTGTTTTTATATTTTTCATACAACTCTGTCCAACGACATCTCACAAACTCTATACCCTCAGTATATTTTTCTATGTTCTCTTTGAAAACCTTTGTATAGTTAAGATATAAAACGTTTGACATAAGTGTTTCAATGTCATGAACTCTTATAGAACCACTATACAATAGTCTAGAAGATATACTATCCCAGTCAATATACTCTGCTTTTTTCAAAACCTCTCTGACAGTATTTTTCTTATCTAATGGTATACGTTCCATCTTACCTATAGGTATCTTTTCTTTTAACTCTTTCAATATTTTGTTAGTGTCTGGTATATGTTTGAGACGGTTCATATAGTTGTCGAAGTCATTGCATATAATCTTCGAGTCAGGAAATACGGTATGGCACAAATGAGATATATAGAAACTTCCACCGAACAAATCTACAAATGTTAGACCATTCGGTAGTTTCTTAAGTTCTCTCAATAGAATATCTTTACATCTACTCTTATTTCCAAAGAAGGGTAACGGTGGTTTTGTAAAATTCATTTTATATTTAATAAAAATGTTTTTTCCCTGAAAAGTGACAGAAAAGTGACAAAACATGAAAACTACTCGGTTAAGGTCTTGTCGGTTTTGTAAAATAACCATCCTATCTTGTTAAGACTTCCTGGACTGTTGTCAAAATGTCATGTTGTCTCATTTTTTCAGAGAAGTTCGTTTAACCGAGGGACCGAGGGACCTGGTGACGTAGCGACGATAGACTCTTACTTGTCGGACATAGTTCTACTATTTTGAGTCCTCTACCGAAAAGTCAACAGCAACGACTTTCAAAAAATTTTAGGGGCTAGAAGGCACGAAGTGCCTGGAAGCCCCAATACTTTTTTTTTTTTTTTTTTATTCCATGCTAATTTTTGAGTAGGATTTAATTACATTCATTTATCCATATGGAAATGTAATAAATTCTGTCATCATTGAATTTTTTACAGAACACAGAATACGGATATTTTAGAAAGTTTCTATATAAATAAAAGTAATTTTATTCAAGATAAATAATTAATATAAAATATTTAATCAACGACGACATGGGAATCGGTGAGAGAAATATTCAATGCATTTGGTTTTTTTGATAATTGCAAATTCTGCTTGGCAATTACCAGTTGAAAGATGAATCAATTTGTTAGTAAATAGTTCTCTTGGATTAGTAAGTACTACATTTCTAAGAAATGTTGATGAAGTCGAATTGTCAATGTAACAACTATCAACTGTTGTTTGTTCATTTGGATCACCATAATTACTGTTAAATATCAAAGATGAATCTTCAGGACCAGTGTTGTTAATAAAAGAACAACTTTTTACAGTAAGAGAATTTTCTTGATGGTGAATAATTCCAAAATCTGATTGAGTAGTAGTATTATTTATAATATTACATGAATCAATCAAAGCGTTATACCAAATACTTAGAATCATAATAAATGTTGCTAAATTATTAACAACAGTTGTATAGTTATATTTTGTTGTGTAATTAACATTAGGACTTTTAAGCCAACCAGCAGGTCCCCAAGATGCTTTGCATGATGAGAAATTTGTTGATGAAACTACGATATTATCACGTTCTGCTTCAATAGAACAACCAACACTTTCTTTTCCTACATCGAAAAGGGAACTTTCCATAAAAAAGTTTAAGTTATCTCTGTCAACTAAAGTATATGAAAATTGGCCTTTACCTTGGCTTTGGCATTTTGTACAACAGAATTTTCGTTGAACAATCGAACTATTACTACCAATTTTGAAGTAAATGCAACTTCCACTTGATGTTGAAGTGCAATTACTAAAAGAACACCGATTATGTAGGAACAATGAGTTTTTAACTGGATCAAAGTAGATAACTCGGTTATTATCATCAAAAAAATTGCACTCATCTAAGTAATATTGACCTTGACCTGCTGGTAGATTGCAGTTTTGGCATGATTTGATTTCTTGGCCTGTAAATTGACTTTTGAAGTAACTATTCCAAATATTGTCATCCTCTAAAGATAGAATTATGGTGAACATTTTATTAATTTGTCAAAAAATGCCATCCTATCGTTTTTTTAGAATTTGAAAAAAAAAATGCACTCAACTTATTTTTGTCAAAACTAGAGCAAAAATGCCCTAATGCATATGTCCTCCATGTTCTTTCTTGCTGGTGGCGTTAGCGATTATCAGAACAATCTTCTGTTTGCCTGAGAAAAAACGAATTCACCAATTTGTTGAATAAAGTCGAGAATTACATTTTTTGATATAACTTGAACAAAATCTAGCATTTTACTAGTTCACATATGGTTTTTGATCTTTGATCTTTTGAATGTCAGAAATCAAATTTTGCCTGAATATTTATGGTCATATTCTGACACAATGGAATTCGGTCGTGGTATTTTGCCAACAACAAGCAATCGAAAGTATCTATGAATCGTTTCTATTGAAAGAAATAATTATATACCATAATTAATTTTTCTCAACTGGTCAGAGAACGAGAAAAATGCTTAGATCTGAAGAGGATCGATATCATGTGGTGTTGTCAAGCAGTTCGAAATATCCAAAAACAAAATATTAAATGAATAGATTTTGAGATGCTTATATATATATAGTCGGGAGAAAAAGGTATAAACGGGGCAAAAAGGTGTAAACCTTGATATTTAGAAGCCAATATTAATATAAATAGTATCCTTACATTGAGTATATTTGGGCAGTGCATTCAAAACAAAAACTTAAAAATATGTAATTTAGATATTTTAATTTTTTAAAAAAACTTAATAAGACTCAAAAAATCATTGCTAGTAAATTAAAATAGTATATAAGCAATATCTTTATTCATTTTTGCCAATGAAACTTACAATTCTTTGAATAATTTGCAAGAATTTTATTCTTGTTGGCTTTCATTAAGGCCATGTGTAAAAATATTGTGATTTTTACTGGATCCTTTGGACTGTAATCTGTCTAAATTGACTTCAGCGGGCATAAACCAAATAAATTTCATTATTTGGCGTTTTTCTTCGATAAATATTAAGGAGAATGATCTAAATCATATGTGGAACCGTAACATTAAGTGATCATGTGTTGATCCATCAAGGAAATCAGTAGTTGGAGTTGGATAATCCATAATGAAAAATTATAAACGTTCATTTTTTATTAAGTTTTATTTCTTTCATATTTCGATTATTTTAAGGATGTCAATTCGGAAAATTGTTTTCATTTTAGGAGAATATAATTTTCCTTTTGGAAAATTTAAAAAGTGAGACGCGCAGGATTCGAACTTTTTTAAAAGTTGATTTAAATATATTCTAGTGTGTATTCTAAGGATAATATCATATTTAAAATAAGAATATACTAGTTTAGGTGGTATAATTTTTTTCGATAAATTTGAGAGCATGTACGTTTAGGGCATCAAAAGTGTCAATTCGCTCAGCGAAAGCCGAGCTAGCTTCGTTCTCGAAAGAATAGGGAAGGAGTGAAAGAGAGTGATACAGATGTTGACACATTCATATCATTTCAACAAATTTTGATCAAATTGAAATTCAATGAAATTCAATTCACTTCATATCCTTCAGTCAATACATTGACATCCTTCTACATCACAATGATAACTCGTGCATCAATAGTTCTACAACTAACTCAGAAAAAACAAGATTTTCCCTTCCAGCTTACAGCTTTTAAAAAGTTTCGATAATAAAAATCACTCTACTCTTGTTTATCGATATGTTGTGATAGTAGGTAAACGTATTCTTATCGATATTAATAAAAATATTTTTACGAAAATCTGAACCAATTACAGAGTTATTCATAAAGTTTATGATAACTGTAATTACTTCATCTTTGTTTAATATTTGAATAAGCTCAAAACAGTTCATGTATCATAAACAAATGTTCTGCTGATAGATGTTATAATCAAATATCCATGTCTTATTACTATCTTGATGGAGGAAATTTTGCAACTTTTCGTTTTGCAGAAAATAAAATTTTATCAACTACGATTCAATCATGTGCGCCAGATTCATATGGTGTTAATGCATTTAGATCACGCGATACATCAGGAAATTCCACAGCATTGAATATAAGTCATTGTAATTCTGATAACACTCCAATATTTACTATGTTTCCTTCGGGTGATGATTCAATAAAATATTCAATTTTTAATGAAAATTCAGCAGGAGAAGGGTCAATATATGGTAAAAAAGAATATGATTATGATACATATGGTATTGCTGTTGTATACTCTGGGAACTTTACGATAGAAAGTTGTTGTTTTTCTAACAATAGTGCATCTTTTCTGATTTATTCATCTCATAGCGTTAAAGTTATATTTAAAAATACAATTTTTATTGGCAATAAAAATGATTATATTGCATATGCTGATCAAGGAAATAATGGTCAAGGTATCAGCGCTTCAGAAATGTTTATCAACAATTGCTATTTTGAAGAGGAAAATACCAACTTAAAAGGAGCCACTGGCGGAAAAGTTTTATATGATAGGGTAAATAATTATTCGATAAAATCTGAAGTAATCAACCAAATCCAAAATCAACTACGCACTGTTCCAATAACAGATGCGCAATCTATTTATCATTTATGAATGAGAAGAGCTCATGCTAAATATTAAAAGCTCATTTCGGAAATTTGTTTTTGTTTTTCTTTTAACATGAACTGTTTTGAGCTTCAAACCAAGTAAAAAATATACTAAAAAGTAAAATTCAATTTATTTTACTTTTTTGCCTTCTTGAGAAGATCAAGGAGTTGTTGGACTGATGTGACTTCTGGAGCATCATAGTTGACGTGCTGACCCTTTTCATGGATGTATGACATCTGGTTAGCGATGGCCTTCTTGACGGCAATGTTCTTATCATTAGACTCTTCGTTCTTCTGTTCGATTGTTGACAAGAATGTTGTTGCCTGCTTAGCGATATCGGCACCGATGGAGTGATCTAAGATGTCGCCTGCTGTCATCAAATCAAGTAAGTATGTCTGGCATGTCTTGTTGACTTCATTCAACTCTGCAGTGAGTTGCTTCTCATCGTACTCTTCCTGGATGACTTCCTGAACTTCAACAACTGTTTCTGGTGTTGGAACTGGTGTTGGAGCTGGCTTCTGAACTAAAACTGGAGCTGGTTTCTTGAATTCAGCAACGAGTTTCGGAGGTTGGCGGCGTGGGCCGTGTACCAAACTTCCGAATTTACGGTGCATCTTAGTAGCTGGTGCAGCAACAGCAGCAACAGCTGGTGAAGTAACTTGTTTCCTGAAGATAGATGCAGCAACCTTTGGAGCAACTGGTTGTTCCTTCTTCTCTGGAAGTGATGGTGTAGAAACATGTCCAAATGATGAACTCTTCTCTGCAAGAGAAACAGAATGCTTAGCAACAGCAACTGGAGCAATCTTCTTAAATACAGCAACTGGAGCTGGTTTAGGAGCAACTGCAACTGGAGCAATCTTCTTGAATAATGTAACAGGAGCTGGCTTAGGAGCAGTAACAACTGGAGCGATTGGTTTTGTAATATGTCTTCCGAAATGAGATCTGACTAGTGTTGAAATTGGTTGTTCCTTCTTCTCTGGAAGAGAAATAGAAGGCTTGGCAACACGAGAAGTAGCCTTTCTGAAGATTCCAGCTTCTCTAGCGTTTTCTTCGACCTTCTTGACCTTTCTTGTCTTCAATCCGTGGTGATGGCCGTAGTATCTCAAGTGTGTTGTGTCGATTTCGTTTGTTTCGATCATTGAGTTGACATCGAAGTTAGCAATGAAATCTGGGACTTCTTGTGTCTTCTTCTTCTGTAAGAATGGCAATACCTTTCTAAGCTTGTTGTCAACGGAATCCTTGATGATCTGCTTGTTTCTAGCGATCTGTTCCTTGACTCTTTCAATTTCTCTGTTGATCTTGTTAACAGCGTTCTTTACAAACTTAGGAGCGTGTTTGATCTTGATTGCCTGGTTGTAGTTTCCACTTTCTATGTTAGCTTCCATTTGACCCATTTCGTATTCGAAATCGCAGAACTCTTGCTGCATCTGGTAATCATCCATTTCGTTCTGGATTCCATTGATTCCCAGTTGACTTACATCAGCTTCCTTTCCTTGGTTGATGATTTCCTTGACTGCCTGGATCTTTGCCTTGATGTCCATGATTTGCTGGTATTGGTCTAATATCTTCATGCCTGTGACTTGTTCGAAAAGAACTAATCCCTTTGTAGCATTTCCTGTATTCATCAAATCAACAGATGTCTGAACTGTTTCGTAGAGTTTTGTGATCTCTTCTGGTTTGAGATTGAGTCTGAGTTTTCTGTTGATTTCATGGACAGCTTCTTCATACTTCTTATCATCAACAAGTTTCTTGGCGTATGAAATATCAGCGTAATACTTGTTAGCAAAGGCAATCTTGGCTTCAACAGATTGAGAAAGCTTGATACCAGTGATCTGTGTGAATCTTTCTGTATCGAAATTGCCACGTTTGACTTGTTTGCCGAATTCCTCGAACTGAGCAATCTTTTCTTCTAATGATCTCAATTGCTGCTCCTTTGTCTTGTTCAATGTTGTGCCTGTGAGTTCTACAAACATGACATAAGCACCGGAGATGTTTCCGTGCTTGGCAGCATCGCGGATTTGGATTGCCTGATGGTGGTAGGCCTTGACTTGGTCACGGACTTGGATACCGCGGTTTATTGACTCAAGAATTTCATTTGGAATTGTGATGTTGAAGTTCTCGTGTAATGCTTGGTAAGCTTTACCGTATTTGCCGGCCTTGACATCCTTGTAGACAACGTAGAGTTCCTTCTGTGTCTTCATGAGTTCCTGGATTGTCTGTTCGTTCTCCTGGCCTAAGTGGACTCCCGCAGAGTTTAATTTGGCAAATGCTTCGTCGTATTTGCCTTCCTTGGAGAGTTCGTAGGCGCTCTTGATTGTTCTGGCCTTGTCCATGTATGTCTTCTCTAAAGCAATGGCTTTCTCGAGGACAGGAACGGATAAGTTGAATGCAGCAGCGAATTTGCCGTAAGCTGTTGCAATATGGCCTTTCTCGAGCTCCTTGTAGATGTCTGTGACCTTGTTCTTCATTGTAACCATCTTCTCGATCTCTTGAACTGTCTTATCTGGTAATGTGATGTTGTAAACAGAGGCGATTGTGTTGTATGCTGTTCCGATATGGCCAGACTTGATGTCTCTGGAGAGCTGGTGTAATGTGGATGTCTGTTTGACAAGATTATCTGTAAAGTCTGTATGGAAGACGGCGTTGGCTCCACCGGCAATGAGCTCGAGAGCTGTACCGAACTTCTTCTTCTCAATGGCACTGACTGTGTAGGAAACCTTACTTGCGACATCTGCAAATCTCTTCAATTTATCGGATGGAACGTAATCGGAGAGCATTGTTGTAGCACCTGCAAGTGCACTTGCAATGTCTCCGTCCTTGACGGCTCTGTAAATCTGCTTACCTTCCTTGTAAATCTGTTTACCTTGTTCGTAGTAATCCAGGCCTTGCCGTAGGAATTCGTTGTTGCCGACCGTTTCCATAGCCCAATTCTTAATTGCTTTGTGGTTCGATGCAATAGAAACCAAGCCATCCAAAGCCATTCCAAGATCTTTGTTCTTGACGGCCTTGTAGAGCATTGAGCCTTCATGGTAGATCTGAGCGGCCTTGTCAACGCCTGGGACACCCAAAGCACCGCATGTGCTGAGAACACCACCAACGACTGCATCAAGGTTATGATATTTAATACCATAGTATGCACCTTCGAGGGCCTTGTAGATAGCATAAGCCTTGTAAACTGTAGATAATGTGTAAGCAACTTGTGCAACAAGATAAATTTGACCAATACCTGGAATAATAGCGAGTACCGGGCCGATGTATGGAGCAATCTTCTTAAGAACCTTAAGAGCTTGCTTTGTAACATGTACGATTGGCTTGAAGTCTTCTTTGAAGCGCTTAGCATCCTTTCCAAGGCGGCGTCCTGTTTGCTTGAGAATACGGGCAGCGTGGTGAGGAGCAACTGAAATACGGACAGCACCTTCAGTAATGTGAGCTGCGGCTTGAACAACTCTTAAGGAAGATTTGATTGAGGCTTTAACAATCTTAACTGATTGTTTTGTAACCTTCTTGACTTCCTTTCCTACTGCCTTTCCAACCTTTCCGACGCCCTTTCCGACTTCCTTTCCTACCTTTCCGACGCCCTTTCCGACTTCCTTTCCTACCTTTCCGACGCCCTTTCCGACTTCCTTTCCAACTTTTCCGACGCCCTTTCCGACTTCCTTTCCAACTTTTCCGACGCCCTTTCCGACTTCCTTTCCGACTTTTCCGACGCCTTTTCCGACTTCCTTGACGCCCTTAGCGACACCTTTTGTAACACCTTTTGCGGCGTGGCCTACGGCTTTACCTACTTTTTTAACAGCTTTCTTGAATTTCTTACCAAAACCATTAACGTCGAATTCATCTTCGTTAAACTCGTAATCGAATGGATTTTCTTCATCTTCGTATGAATTCTCTTCAAATTCTAAAGGATTAAATTGATAACTTCGGAAACGTGGTTCTTCAATCTGATATCTGAGTGGGTGATGATGATGGCGAACACGTTTGTGACGACTGCTATCTCTTACAAGGGATGTTGCAAGAGCAAATAATAACAAAAACATTGAAAAAAATTAGATTATGGCAAAAACATGACAAATGTCGTCAAAAAAATTCTAATTTATGTTTAGAATATGATGTTAAAAAATAATTTCCAATTTTGGAAGTTCAACGATCTGCTCAATTCAAAAAATATGGTTTGCCGGAATTATCATATTACAACTATATAGTTGAATTTTCATTGTATTAACGATGTATACTTAGCCATCAACATTGAATTTTGAACTGGTTATCAGAATGATCCAAATTTTGAAAATAATAGTCAGGACATGAAGTATAGCAAATACATGTTCTAACTGATTCAAAAGTGTTTATATTTGTTGCCGTCCGGATAATGAATTTGAGAATTAAATTGTGAATCTTTCGGATTTAATTATAAACAACTATAAAAACACCATAATTTGGTTCAAGTTGATTATAGGATAATTCTCATATATGATGATCCGCATTTTAATTTTCGGCGAATTTTAATAATGGATCTGAAATTCTGATTCAGATTTTTCAGCAGAATTGTTATCTATTAATAATTATTTGTCGTGTTATGCTTGAATATTGATGGTGCAATGTAGCAACTTCCTAAAGAAGAAGAATCTGAAAAAATTTTCAATAAACATACATTTATAACAAGCTTTCATATTAGGCAGTAGTAGCTAATGAAGTAGTGGTAAGCCAAGCATTGCTCTAAGTTTGTTCTCTTCAGCAATTTCATTGGCCTCTGATTTTTGTGGCGCTGGAACAGGAACCTTCTTTTTGACTTTAAATTGGATTCTTCCTGATTGCTTTTCTTCTGATTTTCTCTTTTCAATCTCTTCAAATAATTCTCCATCTTTGTTCATTCCAAGTTTGGCAAATTCTTCTTCTTTAATTTTATCGGCCATGTGTGCTAATGGTGTTATTCGGGGAGGGAGATTGTTTCTTGGAGTTAATGGTGGAAATGTTATTCCGCACCAAAATTTATCATGCAAAAATGAATAAATAACAGTATCAAAGTATTCTACTTTGAAGCCTTCCTCTCTTAGAACAGCGACTTTAAAGTACTGCCCTAATAATCCCTCTAAAATCAAATAAACTTCTTCAGCAGGGAAAACGAAACGAACATAAAGAGCAGCAAGAAGTCTTAGGTGTTTCATTTGCCAGGATTTCGTGTTTAGAAAGCCCTCAATAACTTTTTTTGATGGTTCTAATTCTAAAAGTTTTAAAAATAGGCAAATGAAATTACAAGGTTCACGAAACAAGCCATAAACACCTCCAACGCCTTTCAAAGATTGTGCTCGATCAACTAATGTCAGTAAATTAACACCAAAACAATGTTGTTGCCAATATACAGAATTGTATATTCTATGTCGTGTGGAAGTGTCGATTAGATGCTGAGGAGCAACGCCTCTGACATACTTCTTAAAAGAATATGTGTCTGTCCACCATGGATGCACATAATTATCTTCCTTTCCTTTCTCTTTCTCTTTTTCTTCGGATGTAATTTTCGAAAATGGCAATTTTTTATTTTTTGACATGTAAAATCTTTTTTTGTTTGTAAAATTGACGTCAAAATTATTTTATTTTCACCTCAATGTCATCAATAGAAGAGCTTAAAGCAATTCTTGATGCAGGAGGTGACCCAAATCAGCTAATAGGCGGAATGACTTTCCTTCATTTTTGCATTAATGAAAACGATACAGACACTATTAAATATCTTATTGATAAAGGTTGTGATCCATATTCGCCGAATTGTACGAGTTTACCACCCCCTCTTCACTATGCAATCAAATTGAAAAAAAATAAGTCGTTACTTGCTCTATTAAAAGCCGGTGTTGATCCCAATTCGAAAACAAGAAGCGGAACTCCTGCTTTGATTACTGCCGTTAATTCAGGAAATCGAGAAGCTGTTAATTTATTACTTGAATATGAAGCGAATCCAAATGTAACTAACAAATCTGACGAAATCGCGCTATTTCATGCTATTAACAAAGGAGATTACAACTCATGCCAAGTTTTACTTGATTACGAATCTCAATTAACCGTTGGAAAAAGGTCTGCGCTACATTTCGCAATAAAACAAAATCAAGCAGAGTGTGTACGCATACTTCTTGATCATGGAGCTGATAGAGCAGCTCCTGACTCAAATGGAAGAACTCCATTCGAAATCGCCGCAGATCTTGTCGATCCAACAATTGACTTACTTTTACACTGCAAGAAATTACCTTCTTCAACAATTACTCAGGCTTTTGTTAAAAGTATTTACAACAATTTCGAAGAAAAAGAAATTGAAGACCTCAGAGACGTTATGATGGCATCTCCTGCAAGAATTCCAGCTGATATACACTCATTCATTGACAGAATAATTCATACAGAGCATTGCCACATCAGATTTCTTGAATTCTTAGACCAAAGAGAAATAAAGCTCGAGAATATAATCGAAAAGTTATCATCGCCAGGTGCAGACCAAATGGATCATGATATTTACAAACTTTCTCGTCAACTTCGAAATTCTTTTATGAAGAGAATTGAAGACTCAACGAAGCATCAGAATGAATGTCAAGACAATATATACTCCCCTCTCGGACTTAGCCATTACAACAGCTGGATAAACTATACACAGGGAATGCAAGCGTTTGTTGACAAAATTGTTGAAGAAGGCGTTGCGAAATTTGGCATGAAAGATGATTGTATTAATCTCCTGGATAATAGCAAGAAAGAAATCGTAAAAGTGAAAGAATATAAAATTAAATCGAATGAAAAAACGAAGCCGTTTCAGATGGAAATTGTAGATTTTGTTTCGGTTACTATCAAAAAATTGAAAGAACTTCAAGTTGAAGGTTTGAAAGATATTGATAAGCACTTCAAAATGCTTCTTAGGCAAATTGAAGTAACGAATCCAGAGTTGATCCGTTCTCGATTCAAGAAGCATAAGAAGAGACAGTAAAATACGGAAATATTTTTTATTGTAGTAAAAAATGTATTGTTTTACCTTTTATAACTATTATTATTGAATTTTATATACATTTATTTGTATTTTTGATATCATTTTTATGAATGATCAAATCGATATTCCTCCTGGTCTCGCATCTCGACTATTATCTAAAACTAAAGGACCAAATAAGCTAGATTTTGGTCAAAAAGTTCAACTTTCCTTAGATTGGGTCGGAGAACACCCAGCAGGGAGACTAAAGATTGGAATCTTCAGAAATGATCAAGGGAATATTGTAGTTAATGCTTCTGTTTTTAGTGCTGTTATTGATGTAAAGCCAAGATCTCTTCAAAAGAACTTTTCTATATTTGGTTTTCACAAAATTGAAGTATTAGAAAAGGGAAAATGGTATGTTTATTCGAAAACTGCTCCAAGAAATTCATTAGAATCAGTATATCAGATTCCGGAAGGCATTCCTTCAGAGCTATGGTCCATATTTTTATCAACACAATGGAATAACTTTTGTAAACTCTATCCAGAGCATTTATCAGTTGATTTTGGAAAATTTATCCCATCAAGTTTTGCTGGATTCGCTCAAATTGATCAGTTAATTAAATTTATATATCATTCAGATATTATCACTCCTGAAATCTTTTGTTCCATATTTTATCACTTTGGACCATTTTCCTCTGTTGGGACAAAGCTTCCAACCCTTTTTATGTCGATAATTTCACGAGGTTGGAAAATAGGAAATGAAAAGTTTTCAGTTTCTTTAGAAAGACCAAATGTTTTTGTATTTAAAGATGAAACAAAGAGTGTTAAGTTAATGAATGATTCTAGCACTGATTCTGATAAAGATTGGTTGAAATTGGAAGATGGATCTGTTATCAACTTGGAAGAGTTCTGGTTCCAATATTTTCCCTACGCATCACCTTCCATAAGTTATATTGCTGAATCAACTGTTAAATTCCTTTAAATGTTTGTTTTTTAATAAATCCGTATAAACTTTCAAATGTTTTCAATTTTTCATAATTTTTCGGAAACGATTTTAAATATCAGATTGTTAGAAATGGAAAAGATCAAAGAACTTGCAAATAAAACAAAGGATGCAGTATTAATGCAAGCACAAAATGCAAAGGAACACGTCAGTCGTAGCGAGTATCAAAAAGACCCTGTCGTTGAAGAAGCAAAAGAAAAATTGGAAAAATTAGAGCGAGCAATAAACAGGTGTGAAACTGATCTCAAAGATTTATCTGCATATATTGCAAAACTTTCAGATACTTCATTACAATTTACTGATCATTTTAGAAAACATGATAAAACTATTGGAAGAACTGAGAATCCAAAAGTTATTGCACTTGATGATTTCATTAGATTACTTTCAAATAAACTAAAAGAACCACAAGTTATGAATTATAAACAAAAAATTGAATCACAATAGTAGTAGGATATGACGGGTTTAGTGACTTTTTTTGTTACATCTATATATAGACGATGCATTAAAATATATTTATTTATAAATCATTAAAAAATTAACATTAATTTTAAAATAATTTATTTTTTTATCTTTTATAAAAGAAGCTATATATAGATGATGTCAGATATTCCGCGATTAATTAAACATCATTTAAATCCTGAATGGGTTAAACTTCAATTTAAAAATGAAGATTGTGAATTATTAAATGAATATGAAAGCCAAAATAAGCTAATGAGGTATAAATATAATGATAAAGAATATTTAATTTCATGGAATCAATGGAGTCATAATCAAAGACCTCATAAACGAGAAGAAGAAATTGAAAATAATGAAATGGAAATCATTGATGACATTAAAGAGGATGGAATTCCTAAATTTTGTAGAAAAACCTTTAGAACTAAGTTAGGAGCATATAAACGTAGAGTATTAAATCCTGAATATCTTAAACATCAATTTAAAAAGGAAGACTGTGAATTATTAAACGCTAATGAATATGAAAATGCTAAATCAAAACTGAGATATAATATATTGGAAGTAATGAAAGGTGTAAAGATAAAGATAAAGTTTATTCAGTTTCATATAATAACTGGCACACGTTAGGGATAAGAAAACATTTAGGAGATTATGGTAAAAGTTCCGAATTCTTCAAATCTAGTATGTACGAGAGAATAAAAGAAATTAGAAATAATTATTTTCATGAATGAAAGATTCACTACCATAATGAAATAAAAAATAAAAAAATTTTAAAAAAATAAACTTTAAAAATTAATGTCTTACGAAAAATTAAAACTTAGTTATGTTTATTATTTTATTTTTTTATTTTGTTTGAAATGAGCGTCAAAACTAACAACGTTAAAAAATTAGGATTCACAAACGGGGAAATAAAGGATATATTAGAGGAGGTAGGTTATGAAGTTGATAAATATTATTTAAGAAATTGTCAAAAATTTGCCGAGTTATTAAATGATTTAGATTATGATGGAAAAATGAATAAAGATGATGTTATAAATTTCTTGTATCCCACATCTGAAGAAGAAAAACCTAAAGAACCTGATGTTTTCCCCGAATATTATGAAGAACGGATTAAAGATGATGAATACAATGAAATTGAAAGACTGAAAAAAATAAGAGATGAAATAGATGAAAAAATTAAGGAATTAAGAGAAGTTGAAAAATATAATGAAAATGAAGTAGAGGGTTTAATGAATATCCCAGCTTCAGAATCAGAAGTTCAGAAATCTCATGAAGAAAGATATAAAAATTATGTCTCAGAATCAACACAAAATTTATTAGATGGTGAAATAGACGAAACACTTTCAGAAGAAGGTACTAAATTTATTCGTAAACATAAGTTACAATTTATTGATAATGAAGAATACCCCTGTATCCTACTTTCACCACCTTTAGATTCCGAAAAATTCAAAAAAGCTCTTAAAAACGTGACATATGCAACTAATACGATTAAGAAAGAAGATCATGATATTTACACAAATTATTATTTAAATAAATGCACGGGTGTTGATAAAGTTTTTGATTTATTAGATAAAATATCAAAAGAAACCATTGGAACCTATAAAATTTTGTGTGATTGTGGTTTCATTATTGAAGATACTAATAATGTTTCATATGAAAGAACAGCACCGAAGGAAGACGAAGTTGAAAGGTCTATACCATTCGTTATTAAGAACATAAAAGATATGAAAACGTATAAGCATTATATTTATTCATTTATTTCAGAAAAAATGGAAGCAACCCATAAAACATCTTCTCATCATTTTATAGCTATTCATACATTCCTTTTCAAAGTTGTGAAATTAAATAAGACAGGAATTAGATTTAATGTATCAGGGTACGCATTCTTGAGTAAATTAAAATGTATTCGTCACGTCGCGGATGATAAAAATTTATGTGTTCTTAATTCATTTTATGGGCTTTAAAAAATAAACTTTATTTTTATTTATTTTTTAATTTTTTATTCTTACATAAATGAACAAAAACGGAACAGCTAAAATGAATGATAATCAAATTAAAGCAGAAGGTAGAAGGTTATTTAAACGCTTCTATAACATTCCTGATGGTGTTAATCCTAAAACTCGTAGAAGCTATTTAAATGAAGCAATAGATGCATATGAAGGGTTTGACATTTCATCAGAAAGTGAGAGATTAGCGAGAATGTTAAATGTTAATATTGATTTCTATTATTGTGATCCTCAACCAGAAGACGTGGACATAAATAAGGTAGACTTTCCATTAGTGGAATCAATAATGATAGATCCAGAATTTGAAACAGTAAATATTTTATTAACACAGAGTCCATGTGGAAAACTTCACGCTGACAGAATAACAGACGTTGAAGCACTCACCGGCTATAAAGTTTGTCCATATTGTAAAGAAGAAGTTTATTCTATCCGCGATGATCCAGAAAGGAAAAACCAAAGAAGATTTTTAAAGCATTGTGAGAAATGTAAAGAAAATAATGGGAGATTAATTCAAGACGTTCAGTTGCAAAAGACACAGCAACCATATGCACCACATATTAATTCAAGACGAAGATTTGACACAATAGCTGAATTTGTTAGATATATTAACGGTAATGTATTAGTTGAAGTTGACAATAAATTAATAGAAATTCCGATTTATTTTATTACTCCATTATATTTAAATAATATTTAATTTTTTTATTTCGTAAGAAATGAGTGACAACGAAGCATCCAAGAGTCCTGATTCAATTAAGATTCAGAGTCCTGATTCAATTAAGATTCAGAGTCCAGACGATGAATATAAAAAGAAACTAAACAAAATTAAATCAAAAATATGCTATTACAAAAAGAAGCCGCAATGCGGTGGGGCTGAAAACGATAAAGAGAGGAAAGAAATAATCGAAAAATTAGAAACTTACCGTTCAATCCTTAAACTGAGTGAAGCAAAAATAAAAGAATTTAATAGAATAAATAAATTGATTGGAAGAGATGAATTTAATAAAGATGAATTTTTAAACTCAATCCAAATTTAATTTTTTCAGTGTTACCATGTTACCATGTGCTACCATGTTAATTAACTTCTTTTAAAAATGATGACAACATAACATTTTGACAACAACACAGGAAATAAATGTTATCGTTTATGTTTTCATTAATGATTTTAGGTTATTCAATAATTAATTATTTTTGAATAACTGGGAAATAAATTTACGTCAAATATGTAATTTAAAAATCTTATGTCGACAGGCTACGTAGCACAGTGGTCTAAGGTGGTGTTATGGAGGGGTCAGGGTCTGTGGTTCGAACCGCGACAGCGCCGTATTTTCTTATTTTCTTTGTTTGTCTTGTTTGTCGTGAATAAAAAGTGTCATAAAAGTGCTCTATCTTCCACGGGAATAAATAAAAAATTACTTTATTTCTTCTTTATTTCTTTGTTCCCGTGGAAGAAGGGTTTTGCTGTTTTTTCTCAGCCGAAATCAATGATTTTTTCATTTTTGGAATCCTTAGCGAATGAGGAATCTTTTCTCTCGTGGAAGCTTTGACCAAAAATATAATAAAATGTCATGTTGTCATCATTTTTAAAAGAAGTTAATTAACATGGTAGCACATGGTAACATGGTAACAGTGAAATAAAATTTTGTTATCAGTTATTTTATCATCATTTTATTAAGTTCATCTTTAGTTAATAATTTGAATGGATTCGCTAATGTTCCACCTTGAGTCACAACACTTGCCCCGGCTAATTGTGAAGAACCTGGGATAAGTACTCCATGAAATGATTTCATTGGTATCATTAATTTAGAAATAGTTGGCTTAATTAATTTTGTCATTTATAATAAAAATAAAATTGCATAATTTAAATTTTTTTCTTTCTCATTTTCTCATTTTCTCATTTTCTTATTTTCTCATTTTCTCATTCTGTTTTGGTTTCAGTAACTTTTCAAGTTGTTGTCTTGTCAGTAACTTTAATTTTAACTTTGGATCAAATATTGGGTTTCCATCTTTATCTCTTCCAATAACACCATATGGTAGAATCTTCATTTATACTAAAATAAAAATTTAAATTATGCCGTTCGCTCTTTTGGAGCTCAGGACTTTCAGTCCGTTCTAAAGTTTGTTTCACAAACATTGAGCGTTCATTGAACGCGAAACCATGCGAATACAGTCATAAATGGTGGCATATAATCTTCACCCGAGCCTGTTGGATTTGTTGTGAAAGTGTGTGAATGATTTCCTGTGGTTCCACAGAAAATACCTGCGCTTGAATCTACTGGGTCGCTTGAAATATCATATCTATCCATTCCCTGTCTATCCGAACCTGCTGCAAGATTTCTATAACCTCTTTTTGTTATTGAATGTGAATGATTACCTGTTGTGTTTGTAGTTCCCGTATGAGTGTGCGGTGGAAGGTTTGCTTCAGTAATTTTCTTCGAACCTCCTGTTTGCTTTGAAGAGTTAGCACAGTATAAGAATTTGTCTACAATCTGTTCCCAAGTACCAAAACCTAAAACTGTTTCTGGATTTGTTGAATTCATTGACGTATATAAAGAATCAATGGGGTAAATCATCTCAAGAATTGTATTTAATCCATTATGAATATTGAATTTATTATATAATATTGAATTTGGGTGAGTATTTAAAACTGGTCTTGTTATCAATATTAACGTATTATTTTTGAAAATTGCTTTTCTAACATCTTGAAATTTTGTGATTTCAGACCAGTTTCTTCCATCACTACTGATGTTTACTAAATCACCACATCCTAAAGCAATGAAATACCCATCAATATAAAATAAATTTGTAAATCTATAATTTCGAGTAAGTTTTGGAGTGAATGAATAAACCAATTCCCAATTTGATAAATCCTGTGATAAATAAATATGTCTGTTATAACTTACAGGATATGAATAGACCATTTCACCTGAAACGAGAACACAAACATTTGATCCATAACATAAAGCTTCAATGTCTCCATCGGCTTGAAAAATTTGTTCAAAACGACCTTGTGGTATTGAATATGATCTATAAATTTTATCATTTTGTAGGATAAAATACATGTTGTTAATGTAATACCACTTACTTGTATAATCAATTTCCAAATCTGATGACATCATACTAAACATATAATAATTTATCCCATCCTCACTAATGAAAATTTGATTGACTTCATAAATTAGTACCCATTTATTATTAACGCATCTAATAGGATTATTTGGATATTTAAATTTAGCATCTTGATTTAAATTACATTTGAACCATTGGATACAATCGAATGAATAACAAGGGCAAAAATCATCTCCAACCGTTATCATTCCATAAATTTACCGTTATTATATTCAACATATAAAATTCTTGGATTAATGATTGGCTTTCGTGTATCAGGATTCCAAACAGATGGAGTAAATGATTCATAGTTTTTAAAATCATTTGTTTTAAAATAATAAAGCACCCAGCTGTATAAAATAAATACATGGTCACTCCATCGAAACATATCCATTCAAAAGAATCTATATCAAAGGTTTTATCTGATGATTTCATAAAATTTAAAAATGGTGGAGTAAAATAGACCTCTGATTGTTTTATTTCTCATTAACAAATGATATATCAGCTTTCTTTGCTAACTCAGTATTAATGAATGAAATAACTTTTTCCTTATCTGCCTTCTTCTCTAACTCATCATTAACATAAGTTTTATCTGCTTTAAGGTCTAAACATCCTGAAACCCATTCTGTATCAGCTTTAACTTTAAAAGTCTCAAATGTCCATTCCTTATCCGCCTTCTTCTCTAACTCATCGTTAACATATGTTTTATCTGCTTTAAGGTCTAAACATCCTGAAACCCATTCTGTATCAGCTTTAACTTTAAAAGTCTCAAATGTCCATTCATGATACCATTCAACCTTTTCTTTAATTTCATTATCTTTTTCATCAACATAAACCAAATTTGCCTTCTTATTTAATTCACTATCCACATATTCCTTATCCGCCTTCTTCATTATGTCATTTAGGAAACCTTCTATGAATTCCTCATTTAAATTAAATCTTCCAATCTTCAAAACTTTAGGAAATGCATTTAATGCGTAATATCTCTGTTCTTCTGGTGGAATTGATGTTATATCATCCGTTATACCTTTAATTTTAGAATTCATAAATAAAATTTCTTTTATATTTGATATCACTGCACCACCTTTGCAAACGAATTCGAAATGGTCATTTTTCAATACTATCTCCAAATCTCCATATTTCAACCTTTGCGTTTGTTCTGCCGTCTTTGAATTATATGCATATATGGCGTATGTAATGGTCTGAAGGACCTGGGCGCTTTGCGCCTTAAGTTGTTGTGGTTGCTGTTGTTTAATCATTTATTATGATTTAAAAATAAATATTTAATCCGTTATCTCATCAGCTATTTTTTCTATTTGAAATTGCCATAATATTTCATTCATAAATTCTAAATCACAATCAAATAGGTCAGTTATTCTAAATTTAATATTTGATAAATCTTTTGAATGAAGAATAAATGAATTCCCGGATAATTGAAACGGATATGATAAAGAAAATATGTTTAAGTTGATGGATAAAATGTTTTGTATTGATGGGTAAGAGTTAGGGTCTAATGTTTGATGTGAAAATCTCATTGGGTATTAACTTTATCACATTTGATTAAAATGAAATTGGAACCAGTGTCAGAATACAAAACATCCCCAACATCTTTTTCAAAATTTAATATCCCCAACAATGAACGAAGATGAGGAGTACAAAATTTAATTTTCAGCGGAAATTTAATAAGGTTATTTATTTCATCAAGTTCAAAAAGTTTATCGGTTTTGATTTAAAATTTTCTTCATACCATACGATAAATGATTCATTTAAATAACTTAAAATCGTGTTAATATCCCATTTCGCTATCACATTATTTATATACATATCATACGTTTTTTCATGGTCATCTTTAATAAATGATATATAATCTGAAGGGTCTAAAAGAATGGGATTAAATTTACCACTCACAGAAACGAGAGTAACATTATAAATTCCGCTAACTGTTAAATTTAATTCACAGTTATTATTCGAAATAATATTGATAATTGACATTTTTTATTACGATTAAAAATATGGTAAAGCGTTATTTTCCAGTGATAAATAAAACTAGAATAAGATTACCTCAAGAATTCATAAATTCAACGAATAAGAAATTCATTCATGTTATAAATTTTAGTGTTTTCAGAAAATATGAGTCAGTGTCATATTCATCAACAGGTTATATTTCACTTCATTCAAATTTAGTTCAATCAAACCCATATAATGACCATTTCATAAGATTTTCAGATGGTATTAAAAATGTAATTGATAGATTAAAATATGAACAGATTGACAATATCGAATTTTTGGAATTTTGGTTTAAATATCCCGATGGAAAAAAGATTGAAGTTAAAGATAAAGCTGATACTATAACAAAAACAATTACAATGACCGATCCGGATAGTGGGGAACAAAAAGAAATAAAACAAACGATAGAAACTGGTGAAAGGTCAATTATTATTGATTATGATTCAAAGGATTATTATTCGATAATGTTAATGCTTGAATATTAAATAGCCTTAACAAAGAATTTTTCAAGTGATATTTTATATTCATCAACTATTTTATTATAAATATCATTATATGTTAAATGAAGTTCAGTTGTTGTTCCGTTCTTTGATATCTTAATTGTGCTAATATCCTTTATAGGATTTATTTTTGCAACTGTTCCGCAGCATGAAACCTCATCATCTATGAAAAATTGAATCTTAACGTCTGAATCTTGAACATCACAAAGAATGGCGATAATGTGAATTAATGATTCATAAGGTAAAATAATTAAACCGATTGATCAATTAAATTTATTATTGAATCATAATTATTAATTATTATATCACGGTAAATTTTCATTAATTCAGAATTAATGTCTATTTTATATGGGTTCTCGATGTTTGATGAAAGAGGTGGGGGGTATGTTGGATAAGTGGGAATTTCAACAGGTTCTTTACCGGGTTCAGATAAAATGATTGGGTCTCCATCTTCTTTATTTTGCTCCTCCTCCTTTTTCGGTAAGTCACGAGTTAATAAATTTGGTTGAGTTGCTGACCTTGTTAATTCAGGGCTAACATTAACTTTAACATTTTGAATAATTCGTGATTTATCATCATTTACGTTATAACCAACCGTAATCTCTGCTTTTGCGTTAGTGTTCTTTTGACTAGTGAAACGTCTTCTCATTTATATTCGAATAAAAAAATATATTTAAACTTTTATTTTGCTGGAAGTTTTGAATCTATTATTCCCTGTATTTGTTCTTGAAGTTGATTTTTAGCTGGTTCATTGTAATTAATAGACCTAATATATTCATTAATTGCATTCTTATAATCATCTGATTTCTCAAATTTTCTTTTATCTGATTCCTTAACTAAATCATAAGTTAAACCTCGTTGCTGATATAATGGTTTCTTAATTAAATCTTTGAATGCTTGAGATAAAGCACCTGATGCAATTCTTGCTACTATAATTGGTTGGAATTGCTGTTTAAGTTCATCTTTAACATTTGCGAAAACTGGATCGAATAAAGCAACTTTAAAGAATTTCTTAGCTGAAATTTCAGGTCTAATATTTGCATATTGACCATCAAACTGGTTAGAATATCGTGGTAATCCATCCGGTCCCTCTTCAATAGCATTTAATTCTTCATTGAAATAAGAATATGGATTATGACGGTATGAATTAATTGGACCATTTTCACCTTCTCCAATGTATTGTTTAACAGCTTTTCCATTTTCATCAAATTGCATAGGATAACGTTCATTATATGCTTTACGTTTAGGATAATCAGATATAGTTAATTTATAACCATTTATGACTTTAATATTACCTTGACCATCAGTAACGAAAACTTCATTTATACCATCAGGTTTTCCATTTGGACCCGTAATGTCTGCTTCGTGTGCTTCCCAATTTGGACCATGACGTTTGGCATATGCTTGAGCTTCTGGTAATGTTAAAACGTTTCTCATTTGTTTAACATCTTTTTGAAGACCAGCAACAATATGAACTAATTCTTTCATTCCATCAGGAACTTTCATAGTTCTATTATATGCACCCTTTTTGTTTGTCCCTTGTTTTAATGGAACCTGTAGAAGATTTGCTATTTCTGTCATGTTTAATTATAAATAAAAAATAAAAATTAATTATAAAAAGTTAATCAAATTTAACACCTCCTTTATTTAAATCAACTATTATTTTTCCATGTTCACCTAATTGCTGATATTGTGTGTAAAGTTCATTAATGCTCATTGGTAAATTCACTTGATAAAGCATAACGTTCAACTGTTGACGACTAAACCCACTGAAAATGAAAAGTGTTGATAGATTTGATTTAATGTTTGTGCTTAATGCTTTGAAATATTGAACAGCCATAAAGAATGAACACTGAATGTGTCGACATTGAGTTAATAACTGATTAAAATATGATTTCTCATTTGTTATTAGTTTTGATTTCACTGCATCATCTAGAAAAATGAGTGAATGCAAAAATTCTCTATCAAAATTTGAAATAGAAAGTGTTTCAAATAATTCATCCCGTTGTTTATCAATAATTTTATCCTCTAATCCTTGCTTCTTGATTGTATTATATAATTCTTTATACATTAAAAAGTTTTTTAAATAATCTTCTGCTTCTTCTTGTGATAAATAAATAATTGGAATTTTGATTAAATGCTTTAAAGATTCAAATGTATCATCTGAAGGTGAACCTGAACGGTTGATATAAATTAACACATGTGAATGGGGGAAGTGTTAGCAATAATGATAATTTGTTTTAATATCGTTAATGTTTTACCTTTATTTTGTTTACCAATTGCTGCAGTGATTGAATTTAAGTAACATTCAGAATATGGAATTTTCATTAATTTTTCCTTAGATAGAGCATTTCTATTATCACTCAATGCTTCATTAATCATATCATCTACGTATGTATTATATACTCCTGCTAATTCTTCATAAGGGGTGGATGAATTTAAATCCATTTAATCAAAAATAAATTTATAATTTTAAACATTTCTATTCATCAATATTTCATCATATGAACTTCTATACTGTGGTGGTGTACCTGTTGGATGATATTTCAAACCTTCATCCGGTGTCCATGTCCAATATGTAGTCCTAGTAAACCAAACCTGAGGAGGATTTGTCACCTTTGAACAGTAAGTGTCATTTTCACCCTGAATGATTGGATAAGCTTTCACTTGTACTGTAACTTGTGAGTTGAAAGTTTCTAATCCATCAAAGAATATACCCGCTCCATCACGTTGAACTGGAATAGTGCATAAGAATGAAGTTTGGTCTTTCCATGTTCTAGCTAATGGCGTGCCATCATCATCATTCAGTGGTCTAGTTAATGAGTCCTCGTATTCTTCTGTGCATTCATTCACTCCATCTAAATCAGAAGCTTGAAGCATACGTGTAAAGAATATGTCACCCACTGTGGTCATCGCTTGATCGGGGAAGTTTCTGGAATCTATAGTGACCTGAAGACCTCGAAGCATTGGATTTTCTAAAACTGTTCTTTGCATTGCATTCTTCGGAAATGTTAACACAACATCTGTAACATTATGAAGAGCGTATGAGAAATCTGAGCTAATACCTTCAGGAGTGATGCAACCTCCATTTAGTGAACGAACGTCAATATGTTGAGCTGGAATCATGAATGGATCTTCCTTACTGAATAAACGTGGTATTGCTTTAACTGATTCTTCAATTAAACCGTATCCTGGTGTAATGCATTTATCCTCTAAAACTTCCATCTTTGTGCATGAAATAATAACGTCATCAACTGTTGCGTCAGCAGATGTAGCGGCTAAGCTTGTAATTAATTTGGCAGGAAGTCCGATTTGTTGGAATTTGCGATCATATTTATAAACATGATTCATAATCTTTTCATAATTTTCATCAGTTATCTTTTCATAAACGTAATTTTGTAAATCAGCAACTCTTAACGGGTCAACCTGACAAAATACTAAAGTATCCCTGAAAACATAATATTTAAGAATGATATCACCAAATGATTTAGGATAATCATCGAACGCCTGAAATGCTAACAAATCATTTACCGGAATAATCATATCAAAAGTGACATCAACTTCTTCATTTGCTTTCTTGAAAACTTCTGAAGGGTCAATATATTTACCACATACTGAGTTATCATATTTTTGAACATTATTATATAACGAATGAACAAACTTTTTAACTTTCCTTTCTGATTTTGGTTTATATGTTGCAAATGCGAAAGATTCACGGGCGCAATCCATCTGAAGATAACCGGCATCACCTCTTTCGGTTTCTACTTCTAATTGTTTAAAGCTTTGATTTGATGATTTGTAACCAACGAATAAACGCATGCATTTAAAAGCGGCATCACATGTGAAAGCTTTATTTGAAACTAGAGTTGCTTTAACTTTGCGTTTAATATATGTGTCACCTAATTGGTTCACATCATGAGCCGGATTTGTAATTCTTAAATGAGTTTGTTTATCATCAAAATATGGAGCATCAGAGTCATAGCATGAACTTTCAAGTTCTCTATAATATCTTCTACCGTCATTCTTTGCGAATATTTCATTTATCTTTTCGAATGAATGAAACACATTTCCATTAATCGGTTTAGTGTTTGGCACAAATAGTTAGTCGTCATTTATTAATAAATAAAAAATCAAAATTAAAAGATGAAAATGAATTTTTAATTTTAATGAAATAATCAACTATGGCTGCAGGTATATTTAAAAACTGTGGGATAAAGTAAAAAGAGGAGCGATAAAGTTTGGGAAACATTGAAGAAGGAGCAAATTGGATATTTAAGAATAAAGAAGCAATTAGTGACGTTGCTGAATCAATAACACCAAAAGCTGCCCCAATAAGAGAAATTTTAAATAAAGGAGAAAAAGTTTATCAAAGACTACAACCGATACTAAGATAAAAATAATATTTATTTATTTTTCCACTATCTACCTCCTATTTTATTAAGTATTCCTTCAGCAATTCCACCAATTGCGTTACCTGCTTGTGCTCCCATCGCCGGATTACCTGCTTTAGTACCTAATACTCCACCTATGATAGTTCCTGCCGTTTTCGCTACTGGTGCCAAAAAGTTTGCAACGGGTTTAATAATCTTTTTAAACCCAACCCGCAGCTTTCTTAATTCCTTCCCATAATTTTTTAAAGAATCCTGCCGCCATTTCTGATTTAATATTAATTAAAAAATATATTTCATCACTTATATTCTAATTTTTATTTAATGATAAATGAAACCGATTTTAAAAATAAATGAAACAGAGGAGGAAGAAATAAATGAAAGTGAAAATGTTCAACAAAAAATAAACGTTGTTAAACCAATTACTGAAATAAAAATTTTTTCATCTGTTGAAGAATTTAATGACTATTATGCTAATAATAAAAAATTATTTGAAGAATTGACAACGTGTAAATTGAATAAAATGTTTAAAGTTGATGGATTCAAAATTTCAAAAATAAAAGGAGTGGTTAGTTTGAAATCTATTCCTCAATCAAGAATCACCTCATTAATGAAAATAGATGATTTAACAAAAAGAATAGAAGAGATTGAAGAAAGAATGAATCAAATAATTGATTTCATAAATTCAAATAATCATTAGTTTCAATTTCTTTTTCTCGTTTATGAGGTCTTTGATTATGACTTCATTGATTCCATTCAGTTCTTCAAAAATAATTAATTAATCGTGGAATATCTGACATCATCTATATATAGCTTCTTTTTTTATTTTATTTCATTATGTTTGGGCTGAGTGTAAATGTCTTACAATTTTGAAAATTTTTTAAATCTTGATTTATTCAAAAACGTAAGAATAAAAACCGTAAGAATCATACATTTTTTACTTCATATGTTAAAAAAAATGATACAAAATCGTTCTATATTGTATGAATTCTTACGTTTACAAAAAAAGTCACACAACCCGTCCACATATACTACTGATTACATACAAAGTTTATTTTATAAAGGTAAGTTTAATATTAAACCTATTGCTTTTGCATTTGATGGTAAATTAATCGAAAATTCAAAAATTTGGGAATTAATTCCGGATATTGAATTTATAACAAATATTAAGGATAAATGGTTTAAACAACAAAACCACCTCACTAAAGTTCTTTGTAGATTAATGATTAAAACTGAGGAAAAAGAATTTAACGGGTTTAAATATCATCCATGTAAAATTTTAGAACTTGGTAACGAAAAACTTCAGAAAAAATTAAACGAAAGACTATCAAAAGATAAAGTTGAAAGAGTAAATAAACTCGCTAAAGGTAATGGTAATGGTAATGATGAAGAAGAATTTGATGAGTTCAACATAGAACTTTAAGAAACTAATGATTATTTGAATTTATGAAATCAATTATTTGATTCATTCTTTCTTCAATCTCTTCTATTCTTTTTGTTAAATCATCTATTTTCATTAATGAGGTGATTCTTGATTGAGGAATAGATTTCAAACTAACCACTCCTTTTATTTTTGAAATTTTGAATCCATCAACTTTAAACATTTTATTCAATTTACACGTTGTCAATTCTTCAAATAATTTTTTATTATTAGCATAATAGTCATTAAATTCTTCAACAGATGAAAAAATTTTTATTTCAGTAATTGGTTTAACAACGTTTATTTTTTGTTGAACATTTTCACTTTCATTTATTTCTTCCTCCTCTGTTTCATTTATTTTTAAAATCGGTTTCATTTATCATTAAATAAAAATTAGAATATAAGTGATGAAATATATTTTTTAATTAATATTAAATCAGAAATGGCGGCAGGATTCTTTAAAAAATTATGGGATGGAATTAAGAAAGCTGCGGGTTGGGTTATAAAAAGATTATTAAACCCGTTGCAAACTTTTTGGCACCAGTAGCGAAAACGGCAGGAACTATCATAGGTGGAGTATTAGGTACTAAAGCAGGTAATCCGGCGATGGGAGCACAAGCAGGTAACGCAATTGGTGGAATTGCTGAAGGAATACTTAATAAAATAGGAGGTAGATAGTGGAAAAATAAATAAAATTATTTTTATCTTAGTATCGTTGTAGTCTTTGATAAACTTTTTCTCCTTTATTTAAATTTCTCTTATTGGGGCAGCTTTTGGCGTTATTGATTCAGCAACGTCACTAATTGCTTCTTTATTCTTAAATATCCAATTTGCCCTTCTTCATGTTTCCCAAACTTTATGCGCTCCTCTTTTTACTTTATCCCACAGTTTCTTAAATATACCTGCAGCCATAGTTGATTATTTCATTAAAATTAAAAATTCATTTTCATCTTTTAATTTTGATTTTTTATTTATTAATAAATGACGACTAACTATTTGGTGCCAAACACTAAACCGATTAATGGAAATGTGTTTCATTCATTCGAAAAGATAAATGAAATATTCGCAAAGAATGACGGTAGAAGATATTATAGAGAACTTGAAAGTTCATGCTATGACTCTGATGCTCCATATTTTGATGATAAACAAACTCATTTAAGAATTACAAATCCGGCTCATGATGTGAACCAATTAGGTGACACATATATTAAACGCAAAGTTAAAGCAACTCTAGTTTCAAATAAAGCTTTCACATGTGATGCCGCTTTTAAATGCATGCGTTTATTCGTTGGTTACAAATCATCAAATCAAAGCTTTAAACAATTAGAAGTAGAAACCGAAAGAGGTGATGCCGGTTATCTTCAGATGGATTGCGCCCGTGAATCTTTCGCATTTGCAACATATAAACCAAAATCAGAAAGGAAAGTTAAAAAGTTTGTTCATTCGTTATATAATAATGTTCAAAAATATGATAACTCAGTATGTGGTAAATATATTGACCCTTCAGAAGTTTTCAAGAAAGCAAATGAAGAAGTTGATGTCACTTTTGATATGATTATTCCGGTAAATGATTTGTTAGCATTTCAGGCGTTCGATGATTATCCTAAATCATTTGGTGATATCATTCTTAAATATTATGTTTTCAGGGATACTTTAGTATTTTGTCAGGTTGACCCGTTAAGAGTTGCTGATTTACAAAATTACGTTTATGAAAAGATAACTGATGAAAATTATGAAAAGATTATGAATCATGTTTATAAATATGATCGCAAATTCCAACAAATCGGACTTCCTGCCAAATTAATTACAAGCTTAGCCGCTACATCTGCTGACGCAACAGTTGATGACGTTATTATTTCATGCACAAAGATGGAAGTTTTAGAGGATAAATGCATTACACCAGGATACGGTTTAATTGAAGAATCAGTTAAAGCAATACCACGTTTATTCAGTAAGGAAGATCCATTCATGATTCCAGCTCAACATATTGACGTTCGTTCACTAAATGGAGGTTGCATCACTCCTGAAGGTATTAGCTCAGATTTCTCATACGCTCTTCATAATGTTACAGATGTTGTGTTAACATTTCCGAAGAATGCAATGCAAAGAACAGTTTTAGAAAATCCAATGCTTCGAGGTCTTCAGGTCACTATAGATTCCAGAAACTTCCCCGATCAAGCGATGACCACAGTGGGTGACATATTCTTTACACGTATGCTTCAAGCTTCTGATTTAGATGGAGTGAATGAATGCACAGAAGAATACGAGGACTCATTAACTAGACCACTGAATGATGATGATGGCACGCCATTAGCTAGAACATGGAAAGACCAAACTTCATTCTTATGCACTATTCCAGTTCAACGTGATGGAGCGGGTATATTCTTTGATGGATTAGAAACTTTCAACTCACAAGTTACAGTACAAGTGAAAGCTTATCCAATCATTCAGGGTGAAAATGACACTTACTGTTCAAAGGTGACAAATCCTCCTCAGGTTTGGTTTACTAGGACTACATATTGGACATGGACACCGGACGAAGGTTTGAAATATCATCCAACAGGTACACCACCACAGTATAGAAGTTCATATGATGAAATATTGATGAATAGAAATGTTTAAAATTATAAATTTATTTTTGATTAAATGGATTTAAATTCATCCACCCCTTATGAAGAATTAGCAGGAGTATATAATACATACGTAGATGATATGATTAATGAAGCATTGAGTGATAATAGAAATGCTCTATCTAAGGAAAAATTAATGAAAATTCCATATTCTGAATGTTACTTAAATTCAATCACTGCAGCAATTGGTAAACAAAATAAAGGTAAAACATTAACGATATTAAAACAAATTATCATTATTGCTAACACTTCCCCCATTCACATGTGTTAATTTATATCAACCGTTCAGGTTCACCTTCAGATGATACATTTGAATCTTTAAAGCATTTAATCAAAATTCCAATTATTTATTTATCACAAGAAGAAGCAGAAGATTATTTAAAAAACTTTTTAATGTATAAAGAATTATATAATACAATCAAGAAGCAAGGATTAGAGGATAAAATTATTGATAAACAACGGGATGAATTATTTGAAACACTTTCTATTTCAAATTTTGATAGAGAATTTTTGCATTCACTCATTTTTCTAGATGATGCGTGAAATCAAAACTAATAACAAATGAGAAATCATATTTTAATCAGTTATTAACTCAATGTCGACACATTCAGTGTTCATTCTTATGGCTGTTCAATATTTCAAAGCATTAAGCACAAACATTAAATCAAATCTATCAACACTTTTCATTTTCAGTGGTTTAGTCGTCAACAGTTGAACGTTATGCTTTATCAAGTGAATTTACCAATGAGCATTAATGAACTTTACACACAATATCAGCAATTAGGTGAACATGGAAAAATAATAGTTGATTTAAATAAAGGAGTGTTAAATTTGATTAACTTTTTATAATTAATTTTTATTTTTTATTTATAATTAAACATGACAGAAATAGCAAATCTTCTACAGGTTCCATTAAAACAAGGGACAAACAAAAAGGGTGC
Source organism: Trichomonas vaginalis G3 (assembly GCF_026262505.1). Taxonomy (NCBI): domain Eukaryota; phylum Parabasalia; order Trichomonadida; family Trichomonadidae; genus Trichomonas; species Trichomonas vaginalis. The sequence continues at coordinate 21,578,061 of NC_067206.1, read as the reverse complement.
ATATAATAGAACTATGAAAGTTCCAGATGGAATGAAAGAATTAGTTCATATTGTTGCTGGTCTTCAAAAGATGTTAAACAAATGAGAAACGTTTTAACATTACCAGAAGCTCAAGCATATGCCAAACGTCATGGTCCAAATTGGGAAGCACACGAAGCAGACATTACGGGTCCAAATGGAAAACCTGATGGTATAAATGAAGTTTTCGTTACTGATGGTCAAGGTAATATTAAAGTCATAAATGGTATAAATTAACTATACTGATTATCCTAAACGTAAAGCATATAATGAACGTTATCCTATACAATTTGATGAAAATGGAAAAGCTGTTAAACAATACATTGGAGAAGGTGAAAATGGTCCAATTAATTCATACCGTCATAATCCATATTCTTATTTCAATGAAGAATTAAATGCTATTGAAGAGGGACCGGATGGATTACCACGATATTTAATCAGTTTGATGGTCAATATGCAAATATTAGACCTGAAATTCCAGCTAAGAAATTCTTTAAAGTTGCTTTATTCGATCCAGTGTTCAATGAACAGAAAGAAGCAATGAAAGCAGAATTTAAACCAATTCAAGTGGCAAGAATTTCTTCATCTTCACTTTCAGAAGCGTTCAAGGAATTGATAAAGAAACCACTTTATTCTCAACAAGGTTATAACTTTGATTTAATTAAAGAAAGTGATAGACGTAAATTAGAAAAATCAGATGGTTTTAAGAATGCATGTAATGAAATGATTAAAGATATTGTAAATGATAAAATAAGACTGGAAGAAACTCAAAGCAATATCAATAACATAATTGGTGCAGTTACAAAGAAAGTATAAGCAAACAATGATGAACCTTGGGATATTACCGTAACAACTAAATAAAACTTTAAATATATTTTTCTTTTTTTTATTCAATTATAAATGAGAAGACGTTTCACAAGTCAAAAGAACACTAACGCAAAAGCAGAGATTACGGTTGGTTATAACGTAAATGATGATAAATCACGAATTATTCAAAATGTTAAAGTTAATGTTAGCCCTGAATTAACTCGTGACTTACCGAAAAAGGAGGAGGAGCAAAATAAAGAAGATGGAGACCCAATCATTTTATCTGAACCCGGTAAAGAACCTGTTGAAATTCCCACTTATCCAACATACCCCCCGCCTCTTTCATCAAACATCGAGAACCCAGGAATCTACGATTCCAGTCGCAATGCGCCATATAAAATAGACATTAATTCTGAATTAATGAAAATTTACCGTGATATAATAATTAATAATTATGATTCAATAATAAATTTAATTGACCAATCTGGTTTAATTATTTTACCTTATGAATCATTAATTCACATTATCGCCATTCTTTGTGATGTTCAAGATTCAGACGTTAAGATTCAATTTTTCATAGATGATGAGGTTTCATGCTGCGGAACAGTTGCAAAAATAAATCCTATAAAGGATATTAGCACAATTAAGATATCAAAGAACGGAACAACAACTGAACTTCATTTAACATATAATGATATTTATAATAAAATAGTTGATGAATATAAAATATCACTTGAAAAATTCTTTGTTAAGGCTATTTAATATTCAAGCATTAACATTATCGAATAATAATCCTTTGAATCATAATCAATAATAATTGACCTTTCACCAGTTTCTATCGTTTGTTTTATTTCTTTTTGTTCCCCACTATCGGATCGGTCATTGTAATTGTTTTTGTTATAGTATCAGCTTTATCTTTAACTTCAATCTTTTTTCCATCGGGATATTTAAACCAAAATTCCAAAAATTCGATATTGTCAATCTGTTCATATTTTAATCTATCAATTACATTTTTAATACCATCTGAAAATCTTATGAAATGGTCATTATATGGGTTTGATTGAACTAAATTTGAATGAAGTGAAATATAACCCGTTGATGAATATGACATTGACTCATATTTTCTGAAAACACTAAAATTTATAACATGAATGAATTTCTTATTCGTTGAATTTATGAATTCTTGAGGTAATCTTATTCTAGTTTTATTTATCACTGGAAAATAACGCTTTACCATATTTTTAATCGTAATAAAAATGTCAATTATCAATATTATTTCGAATAATAGCTGTGAATTAAATTTAACAGTTAGCGGAATTTATAATGTTACTCTCGTTTCTGTGAGTGGTAAATTTAATCCCATTCTTTTAGACCCTTCAGATTATATATCATTTATTAAAGATGACCATGAAAAAACGTATGATATGTATATAAATAATGTGATAACGAAATGGGATATTAACATGATTTTAAGTTATTTAAATGAATCATTTATCGTATGGTATGAAGAAAATTTTAAATCAAAACCGATAAACTTTTTGAACTTGATGAAATAAATAACCTTATTAAATTCCGCTGAAAATTAAATTTTGTACTCCTCATCTTCGTTCATTGTTGGGGATATTAAATTTTGAAAAAGATGTTGGGGATGTTTTGTATTCTGACACTGGTTCCAATTTCATTTTAATCAAATGTGATAAAGTTAATACCCCAATGAGATTTTCACATCAAACATTAGACCCTAACTCTTACCCATCAATACAAAACATTTTATCCATCAACTTAAACACATTTTCTTTATCATATCCGTTTCAATTATCCGGGAATTCATTTATTCTTCATTCAAAAGATTTATCAAATATTAAATTTAGAATAACTGACCTATTTGATTGTGATTTAGAATTCATGAATGAAATATTATGGCAATTTCAAATAGAAAAAATAGCTGATGAGATAACAGATTAAATATTTATTTTTAAATCATAATAAATGATTAAACAACAGCAACCACAGCAACTTAAGGCACAAAGCACCCAGGTCCCTCAGACCATTACATACGCCATATATGCATATAATTCAAAGACGGCAGAACAAACGCAAAGGTTGAAATATGGAGATTTGGAGATAGTATTGAAAAATGACCATTTCGAATTCGTTTGCAAGGGTGGTGCAGTGATATCAAATATAAAAGAAATTTTATTTATGAATTCTAAAATTAAAGGTATAACGGATGATATAACATCAATTCCACCAGAAGAACAGAGATATTACGCATTAAATGCATTTCCTAAAGTTTTGAAGATTGGAAGATTTAATTTAAATGAGGAATTCATAGAAGGTTTCCTAAATGACATAATGAAGAAGGCAAATTTGGTTTACGTTGATGAAAAAGATAAAGAAATTAAAGAAAAGGTTGAATGGTATCATGAATGGACATCAAAGATTTTTAAAACTAAAGCTGATACAGGATGGGTTTCAGGATGTTTAGACCTTAAAGCGGATAAAACTTATGTTAACGATGAGTTAGAGAAGAAGGTGGATAAGGAATATGTGGCTAGTGAATTAAATAAGAAGGCAAATTTGGTTTACGTTGATGAAAAAGATAAAGAAATTAAAGAAAAGGTTGAATGGTATCATGAATGGACATCAAAGATTTTTAAAACTAAAGCTGATACAGGATGGGTTTCAGGATGTTTAGACCTTAAAGCGGATAAAACTTATGTTAACGATGAGTTAGAGAAGAAGGTGGATAAAACATATGTTAACGAAATATACCAAAGTTTGATAGGAACAACGAAAAATATTGAAACTATTGTTGGTGACTTTTCTATCTATGAAGAAAACAAATATTTTAGATGGGAGTTTGTACACTCCTTAAAAAATGGTATACGGTATAAACTCATTCCGAAAAATAACAATGAAATGTATGTAGGCTATATAAAGAATAATGGTACACAAGTTAAAGTTCCATTAGACAACAACTGTTACTTAAACTTATATGGAGACGAACAAAAGAAATATTTAAGAGTTTATGAAATGGCAGATATGACATTGCCTGACCCAGCTCCAGCACCATATTATTATGACTATGGAGATGATGTCAGAACACCACATGTAGATGAACAAAAGCTAACATTATATTTAGATTATTATAGATATAAAAGATATAATGCAATAGAAAAAACGAGAATAGTATATTATTATACAGATGACAGAAATAAATATTATAGTCAAGATTTTACCTACCCTGAAAACATAAGATTATATTATAAAAAATATTCTGACACAAACCAGAAGAAACCAGAAATAGTTGCACTATATTTTAAGTTCAAAAGAGACAATCCTATAATATCGCATATGTTTAATTTAATGAACCCAGTAGGTTCTATTTATACATCAATGGATGCATGAGGTCCTCAAGTAATGTTTGGTGTTGGTGCATGGGAACAAATAGTTGACAGGTTTTTGTATTGTGCAAACTCTTCAAAGGAAACAGGAGGTTCGAAGAAAATTACTGAAGCAAACCTTCCACCGCACACTCATACGGGAACTACAAACACAACAGGTAATCATTCACATTCAATAACAAAAAGAGGTTATAGAAATCTTGCAGCAGGTTCGGATAGACAGGGAATGGATAGATATGATATTTCAAGCGACCCAGTAGATTCAAGCGCAGGTATTTTCTGTGGAACCACAGGAAATCATTCACACACTTTCACAACAAATCCAACAGGCTCGGGTAAAGATTACATGCCACCATTTGTGACTGTATTCGCATGGTACCGCATTTATTGAATGTGCTTGAGCCTACTTTGCAGGCTTACCGCGTTCATTGAATGAACTAAATATATTTTATGTTTGTAATTAATTAGGTAATGAAGTAATGAATGAACTGCAGAAATAAATGTTTACGTTAATGTTTACAGGTTATTCAATAATGAATTATTTTTGAAGAACTGAAGGTGCTACCATGTTACCATGTGCTACCAGGTCATTTAACTTCTTTTAAAAAATGAGACAACATGACATTTAGACAACAACACAGGAGGAAGGCAGTTATGAATTATTTTTGAAGAACTGAAGGTGCTACCATGTTACCATGTGCTACCAGGTCATTTAACTTCTTTTAAAAAATGAGACAACATGACATTTAGACAACAACACAGGAGGAAGGCAGTTATGAATTATTTTTGAAGAACTGAAGGTGCTACCATGTTACCATGTTGACGACATGACATTATGTCAACAACATAGGAGGAAGGCAATAATGAATTATTTTTGAAGAACTGAAGGTGCTACCATGTTACCATGTGCTACCAGGTCATTTAACTTCTCTGAAAAAGTGTGACAACATGACATTTTGACAACAACACAGGAGGAAGGCAAAAATAAATTCCAATCATACTTTATAAAGCTTCATTTACAGGTATTTCATCGTCAGTAAATGAATCATCATTATCGTTTGGTTCAACCTGTTTATATAATCCTTTCATTTCTTCTTTCAAAACATAACACCATGTTTGTTTACCGTCTATTCTTCTATGTTTCCTATCACATTTATCCTTAATACTCATTTGGAAATTCTTGTCTTTCATGTCTGATGGTTTGCAGAATAAAGCATTTTCACACGTCATACCTGCACACAATTCATCATAATGTGTATTTATCCATACATCTAAAGGATTTGTTGATAATTCAATTAAATCTTGTTTGGCTTCAGTCATCGGTATGATTCGTACATTAAATGATGAAAGGTCGTAATTGATAAAATACGTCAGCAAATTATCATAAAATTCCTTTGTGCATGAATCCATTAAATTCTTGAAGTAATCAAATTGACCCTTGAATTTACCATTAACCCTTAAAACTACGTATCTTCTGTCTCCAACTTCAATTTTGACAGGGTAGACGTTGTTAGTTACGAAAATGAAGTTTGCAACGTTCTGTGCTGTTCTTCTGGGTTGATTCTTTTCATTAATTCTAATCTCATTATCCGTAATAATTGATTTCAAAGCGTTGAAGTTTGCGAGTCTATCTTCACCAACATTCTTGAGTTCATTAAGTACAAGAAACATTTTATTTTCAACAACCGAATTGAAATTACCCGTTAGCTCACTTATTTCAGTAATGTTTTTACATGAATAACCAGCGAGAAGTTCAGAAATAATATCTGTAAATCTGTTTTTACCTGTTCCCTGAAGTCCTTTCAAAATAATTGCTGTTTCATTCTTGATTCCAGGATGTTGAATCATTGATGCAATCCAGCCGAGTAGGTATTTATACACTTCATCGTTATTATCACAAATGGCTTCTTTAATGAAATTCATAAACATCTCAATTTTTGAGTAATCAGGCTTTTCAAGAATGTTGTATTTATAACCCTGAAACGTTGAGAAAACATCTGGGGAATCAGATTTAAAGCAAACACCCTTAACGGTTAATGAAGACAATTGATTTAGTAGTACATCCCATGCTGTTATTGTTTTACCTTCTTCTTTAAATAATTTAATCATTTTGAGTGACTCTTTCATGTTTGACTGAAGAACAAATGATATTTGATTCATTTTGTCGTGTATGTTGTAATCTTTCTGAATGAAGTATTTGTTTCCACAATCTACAAAACGGATTACACGTGATAAATCCTCAATTACTTCAGAACTGTTTTTATACTGATGATTTTCAGCCTTGCGTCTAATATCTGTTATCAAAAACGAGTCATCAAGTTTGATATCAAATGTTATTTTTGGCTTACGTAATAAAGGCAAAACGTATTCATCATAATATTCCTTTTGATATAGTTTTAGAATCTTCACTAAAACAAATGGAGAAGTCATTAAATGTGCATATCTACTACGTGCTTTTTCAAAATTACTTTTTGCATTTTCAGTTAAATTGCAGAAGTTATAAACGTTATCGTATGCTTCATTAATTAAATGATTAGGTAACGAATTAATAGCTTGAAACAGTGTGAATAATGTTATTTCTTTTTCTAAATTCATGTTTCCACCGTCATTATGTACTTCAAAATCACAGATGCCATCAACTATGCTTTGAGCTAGTTTATCGTCAATGTTTACATCTTTGTTTTCATTCATTATACTCTTTATTTCTTCATTCTTCTGTTCAACTCTTACCTTAATATTCAAATCATTTAATATATCATTCACTGTTCTGGTTAATGTTGAATCATAACTTCCACGAATGAATGAGTATGTATTGATTGGTTCTGTTGCATTCTTGCGAACTCTTGATTCAGCCATGACTACTAATGAACGCTTTGAATCATCAATAGAAGTCATTATGTCAATATCATAATCATTGCAGGAATAACATTTAATCATTCTGTTCGAAACTGCATAGAAGAAATTAGTGTTGCAATAAATGTGAAGACCTCCTGAAGCGGTTTTAACGATAACATCTTTATCCGAAAGTTTTGATAAAATGTCTTTTCTAACTGTTTCTTTAAGTTCATCATTGTACGATTTATTGATATCAACATCTATAATCGTTAAATTTGAAATTTTATTTACTAATAAAGCCATACCAGTTTTCCTTCCTCTTCCTCCATCATGTTTGAGGTAGTTATGTAAATCAATCTTGTTTTCACCAATTCTTTCGTTGAGGGTTTTAGTTTCTGCCACAACTAATTCCTCAACTAATGAATCAATAACTTTTTCATCAGAAACGATATAGTTGCTGTTGTTGTTTGTTGCCGTCATTTATATAGGAATAAAAAAATAAAAATAATTTTAAAACTAACTTTATTTTTGGACTGCATCATATTTTCGTAAATGTTGTCAAAATGTCATGTTGTCACACTTTTTCAGAGAAGTTAAATGACCTGGTAGCACATGGTAACATGGTAGCACCTTCAGTTCTTCAAAAATAATTCATAACTGCCTTCCTCCTGTGTTGTTGTCAAAATGTCATGTTGTCACACTTTTTCAGAGAAGTTAAATGACCTGGTAGCACATGGTAACATGGTAGCACCTTCAGTTCTTCAAAAATAATTCATAACTGCCTTCCTCCTGTGTTGTTGTCAAAATGTCATGAGGTTAGAAATGAGGTTAGATCTAACCATCTACCCTAAAAATTATTTTTGGTGAATTCAATAAAAATAAATGGTTCATTTACTCACAATATTTTTGTACAAAACAACCCCAAGCTTTTAACTTCTTTTCTGCAGCTTCTAATGCTATCTTAGCGAGTTCATATTCTCTAAATTCTCTCTTTAAATTTTCTTGTTCCCATTGGTCTAGTTCGTATGGAGAATCTCTATAACCATAACATAACTCACGTTCATGTTCTAATTGTTTTTCGCACATTTTTCCAACTTCTTCTTCAAACAAAGGTTTAGCATTCTCTACTGTATCTTCAAGTTCTTCTTCATCTAATTTCTCATGAACTTTCTTGTCTATGGAGTCCATAATATCTTTGACATAAAATGCATACTTTACAGAGCACCATTCAGCAACAAAATGAACGAGGTCAGGATGTATGTAAATACCTTTGAATTCATTTATAACACCCTTAGTAAGCTCATAAAATGCTTGTTTTGAGGTCGAGCCACTTTTGGCTCCACCGTATTCGTTCATCCAAAACTCAAGAATTTCCTGTATTTTAGCACTATTGAGAAATCTGTTTAAATGGTTTAACTTTCCTGCTTCTCTTGCCATCTTTGTTGCATTAATGTAACCATCCTTGTCTCTACGTAAGACTTCAATACCGTTATAAGTGCCTTTTGTGAATGTTTCGCCATTAGATTTGTTAGTGAATGTTTTTGCTTCGACTGACATTTCTGTTCTTACATACAAAATAAAAAAATAAAAATAATTTTAAAACTAACTTTATTTTTGGGTCATTTACATTCATTCCGATGAAGTCATGACAAATCATTTCCTGTGTTGTTGTCAAAATGTCATGTTGTCACACTTTTTCAGAGAAGTTAAATGACCTGGTAGCACATGGTAACATGGTAGCACCTTCAGTTCTTCAAAAATAATTCATAACTGCCTTCCTCCTGTGTTGTTGTCTAAATGTCATGTTGTCTCATTTTTTAAAAGAAGTTAAATGACCTGGTAGCACATGGTAACATGGTAGCACCTTCAGTTCTTCAAAAATAAGTCATAACTGCCTTCCTCCTATGTTGTTGACATAATGTCATGTCGTCAACATGGTAACATGGTAGCACCTTCAGTTCTTCAAAAATAATTCATTATTGAATAACCTAAAAACCATTAACGATAAAATAACTGATAACAAATTTTTATTTTTATATAAATGGATACCCCACAAGCTCAAAATTTACCACGAATCATAACAAGGGAGGAAATGATAAAAATGATGCGAGAACTTGCTAAAAATAACAAACCACTAAAACTGAGAAAATGCGGTTATGCAGTAATGATGGAAAGAGAGATGTTGTCAAAGAGGAATAAAAATTAAATTTGGATTGAGTTTAAAAATTCATCTTTATTAAATTCATCTCTTCCAATCAATTTATTTATTCTATTAAATTCTTTTATTTTTGCTTCACTCAGTTTAAGGATTGAACGGTAAGTTTCTAATTTTTCGATTATTTCTTTATCGTTTTCAACCCCACTGCATTGCGGCTTCTTTTTGTAATAGCATATTTTTGATTTAATTATGTTTAGTTTCTTTTTATATTCATCGTCTGGACTCTTGACTGCTTCGTTGTCACTCATTTCTTACGAAATAAAAAAAATTAAATATTATTTAAATATAATGGAGTAATAAAATAAATCGGAATTTCTATTAATTTATTGTCAACTTCAACTAATGCATTGCCGTTAATATATCTAACAAATTCAGCTATTGTGTCAAATCTTCGTCTTCTTTTTGTCATTGATTTATCAGTTTTTCCATAATCGAGATGAATCAAAACTTTATCCCCTTGTTTAAAATTCATGAGCCCCGAATTAATTTGTTCACGTTTAACATCATTTAACCTTTCCATTTGCTTTCTAATATATTCCCATTCTTTTGAAATATCATTTTTCATTTTCACCGGTTTCATGTTTATTGTTCTATGCCATTATATTATTATAATATATACTAACTGTTGTATGATGGAGTCATGATTTCCATCCCAGTATATCTGACCGTTAACCCCTAACGCATCTCTAAGAGTTCTCATTACCGCATCAACTATTTTATTATGAAACGTATATGGAGAGGATGAGAAGAAAAAATTAATTTGTGGGAAATAATGAGTCATAGCTGCCTGAAATCCTTTATCACCATCACCCCTGATATTATCTACTCTTTCATGATCTAGTAAGTATTGAATAGCTCTTCTTGTTTCCTGTTCTGTTTTCCCTTTCACCGGAATGCAATATAAATATCTAGTGTTAATGTTAATGGCAAATAAATAAGTAACGTTTCCTTTTGAATATTCCAGATGATCGATTTCGTATGAATATGGATATGGAGCAAATGAAGGGCGACTAAATTTTCCTTTAATGGTTGAATTTTTGGGTCAATTGGTTTATTTAATATCTTGAAATCCTTTTTAAAATCTTTTTGTTTCTTTAATGTTTGAAATGGATATAATAAAGTGAATGATGAAGGATTAACTGAAGGAGGCAGGCGGTACTGTCGTTGGAGGTTTTGGTGTTGCAAGTGGTTTAATTTTATCTGCTTTGATTTTGGATTTCATTCCTTCCTTCATTAATTCTGGATGTATTCTATTCATTTGTTTTAAATATGCTGTATATAAAGGTTTGATATACTTTCCCGCTTCGAGTTTATGTGAAGGATGAATTCCAAAAGTTGATCTTCATTTAAAAGTCGGGCTGAATATTGTTTAACTAATGAATCATAAATTAAAGCTTGTGCTTCATTTATGGTCTGAAGAACCTGAGCGTTTTGCGGCTCAGGATTATATAATTTATATAATTCATCAATATCTTCTTCTGTTAATACTTTATTTTTGAAATCTTTCAACTGTTTAAGTTGTGATTTAGTTTTTCCCTTTGAATATTCATTATTTTTAATTTTGTCTTTAATTTTAGAAATTATTCTATCATGATATTTCAAAATTTCATTTTTATAATATGGATAATAATATTCCATATCATTACCCGTTATATTGTTATCATATTTTTGGAGATATGCTTTTAAATCATAATAATCAAGAAAATTTTGATTAAATATTAAATCATCAATTAAATTTTTTAAATGTACGTTATTCATTTATATAAAAATAAAATCAATGTTTTAAGGGTGCCCGCCTCTTTGTCTCTTCTGTGGCATTTCATTAAAAATAAAATTTTAAATTGTATTAAATAAATGGCATACAACACCCATTTTCACAACATACAGCCTTAGTGTGTGCTCCTGTTAATGCAGTCTTACCAATTGTTAAGCGAGTCATTGACCCATTTTTAAGTTGTAAATTAATATTCTGACCATCAAATATCAATTTATCATTTATTATATCCAAATAATTTTTAGGTGTTAATTGTTTATTTTGTCGTAAACTAACACCTTTCATTTTTTGTGCAATCTTTTTAAAATCACTTCCATCAATTGAACCGTTGAATGATGTATAACACTTAGGACATAAAGCAACCATGTTATCACCTTGTTTCTCAATTGCTAAACCCAATAATTTTTTCTCATGTGCTTTTTCTTCAGCTTTATTCTTTAATTTAGGTTTAAATTTCTCATCAAAACAGAAGAAATCAAAAGGTGCGAATTTGAAAATTTTTATCATAAAATTGTTTATCGGTAACAATTGCTTGAAATGCTTGAGTGTTAGGAAGATTTGGGTCGCCAGCGATTGCCCAATAAGATGAATCAGTATCACCTTCAATGAAATGAAAACGATTAACATTCAAGCATTTATACATAAAATCATAAATGAAAACCAAATACCAGTATTTAGCATTATCTAAAGTGAAGAATGCCTCTTGTAAACATGTTTCACATCTATAAAATCTATCTTTGAGCATCATTTGATATGTATCTTCACCTATTTCTCTTATGTTTTTAAACTTATTTGACATACATGCAACGCGTGACTTCTGTGCATTCATTATTTTAGTCTTTGTGTAATTTTGTGTATTCATTGCATCGTAACCATATGATCCATTAAGTGAAATCTTGCAAAATAAACTTTTTCCTTTATTTCCTTCTAATTCAGCCTTTTGTCTTTCGTTCATAAATTCGTTCGCAAATTCATTAAAACAAGTGTTTTTCGTAAATGTTAAAATTGATTGAATATCATCAATGATAAAATGAAATCTGTCGATTAGATACCAAAGATAATAAGAAAAAATGGTTGATATTGGTTGTGTGTTTTGATGCTAATTGAGAATTTTCTCTGTTTCTGGTCAACTGGTAGATTGTTTGATTTCATGTAATTATACATAAAACTGCCAATTGTTTTTTCATCTGTGATAATATCTAAGTTTCTTATTATCGGTAAAAAGTTAATGTAATCATTAATGTATTTTTCATCAATGTGACCCTTTACTTCAGCCACGAATAAATATTTTTTCTTCTAATAATTCCCAGTGCTTTTGCTTTCTTTGTTGCTGTATCACAAATGATAACACCATTCAATCTTCCCGGCATATACATTTTATGGTCAGTATATTGAATGAAATCATGAGGATTAGATGAAAATGATGAAGGATATAATGAATTAAAATCAACACCAACGAAATGAGTCATGATGTTGGTGGTGTCCTCATTTGATACAGTTTTAGTTTCTGGATTATATGAAAGTTTATTAATGTGCGTGATTCCTTTAAGATTTACTCTATGTTGAACATTTGATAAACCACCAGTAATTCCATTACGGAGAATGTGATAAGCTTCAACTGAATCTAAAGTCATTGGTAAATTATTTTTTAATGCATAATTTCTTAAATTGATTCTTAAACGTTGAACATCTTCATCTTTATTTGATTTTACGACATTGCAATAACAACACATTAACTGACAATTTTCTTTGGTATGTGGTTTTTCATTATCTATTCTATCCAATGTTGGTTTATTTGCATATGTAAACGCTTTACCACACATTTTGCATTTAGATGAAAGGATTAAATCGTGATAGTATTGAAAATCATCCATTGAAACATTATTTTTAGTATCTCTTTCTGCTTTTTCATCTTGTTTCTTATATGATTCAATTTTATATTTCCAATACTTTTTCGTTAATTCAAAACTTGATTCCACATTTTCTTCTTCTGGATATGTTTCGTTAGGATTGAAGTTCTTATATGCTAACGCGTAACGAATCATTGAAGCATTCGATGATAAAGAAAGATTATGAAGCATATCAATTTTATAAACAAATGTTTCTTCAATAATTTTATCAATTGGGTCAATCATAATTTCAACATCTTTATTGCAATAATGAATAAAATATTCTAATCTATTCTTAAAGTTTTTAGCATCATTGAGATATATTTGATAATCTGAATCGGATATTGTTTCTTGTGTTAATGCTGAATAAAATGAATCTTTCGTGAATGGTTCCTCTTTATATAATTCTTCTTCGTAATTCTCCCATGTGATGAATTGATAAGGGAAAAAGGATTTAACACGTGATTTATTGTTTCCGAAATCTTGAGTGAATTGGTCTAATGTTCCACCCGCTATATAATTTCTGATGTCAATAAATCTCAATTCATATGGAATGTTTGTTTTCTTTACAATGATTTGCTTAAATTGTGAAGATGAACCCAGCATTGATTTTATTTTCCATTTTGCAGTGTTTAAATCACGAAGAATTAAATTTAAATCAAACTTTCCCGAATTAAAACCAATGATATTCACTTTATTAAATTCTTCATCTAAAAGCTCTTTCATTGCTTCCTTTTGTTTCTCATTTAATGTATTCATTAATTCTTCATATTGTTCAATATTTGATTTAGCAACTAATGAACAGGTTGAAAATAAAAATTCAATCCAATCAGAGATGAACGAATCACTTGATGTTAAGCAAAAATTCCTCGTAAATGTTTTATCACGGTCTACGACCTCGCCGCTTTGCGGCTTTATTTTGACAGTTGATGATACCATAAATGGTTTTAAGTAAGCGTTCAAAGTTGCACACTCAGAAAGTTGTAATTCTTCTTTAGTCTCTAATGTTTCAAAGTCAAAAGTAATATAATATCTTGTCGGTTTATAATATTTCTGCAAATTGTGAGCTAATAACCACTGATATATCTTCTGTTTCGTAATATGTGGTGCATATGGTTGCTGTGTCTTTTGCAACTGAACGTCTTGAATTAATCTTCCATTATTTTCTTTACATTTCTCACAATGCTTTAAAAATCTTCTTTGGTTTTTCCTTTCTGGATCATCACGGATAGAATAAACTTCTTCTTTGCAAAAGGGGCAAACTTTATATCCTGTGAGTGCTTCAACGTCTGTAATTCTGTCAGCGTGAAGTTTTCCACATGGACTCTGTGTTAATAAAATATTTACTGTTTCAAATTCTGGATCTATCATTATTGATTCCACTAATGGAAAGTCTACCTTGTTAATGTCTACGTCTTCTGGTTGAGGGTCACAATAATAAAAATCAATATTAACGTTTAACATTCTTGCTAACCTCTCACTTTCTGATGAAATGTCAAATCCTTCATATGCATCTATGGCTTCATTTAAATAACTTCTACGAGTTTTAGGATTAACACCATCAGGAATGTTATAGAAGCGTTTAAATAACCTTCTACCTTCGGCTCTTATTTGATTATCATTCATTTTAGCTGTTCCATTTTTGTTCATTTATGTAAGAATAAAAATTAAAAAATAAATAAAAATAAAGTTTATTTTTATTTAAAGTCCGAGACTCAGAGAGTCCAGGGCTAAAGTCCATAAAATGAATTAAGAACACATAAATTTTTATCATCTGCGACGTGACGAATACATTTTAATTTACTCAAGAATGCGTACCCTGATACATTAAATCTAATTCCTGTCTTATTTAATTTCACAACTTTGAAAAGGAATGTATGAATAGCTATAAAATGATGAGAAGATGTTTTATGGGTTGCTTCCATTTTTTCTGAAATAAATGAATAAATATAATGCTTATACGTTTTCATATCTTTTATATTCTTGATAACGAATGGTATAGACCTTTCCACTTCGTCTTCCTTCGGTGCTGTTCTTTCATATGAAACATTATTGGTATCTTCAATAATGAAACCACAATCGCATAAAATTTTATATGTACCAATTGTTTCTTTTGATATTTTATCTAACAAATCAAAAACTTTATCAACACCTGTACATTTATTTAAATAATAATTTGTGTAAATATCATGGTCTTCTTTCTTAATCGTATTTGTTGCATATGTTACATTTTTCAGTGCTTTTTTGAATTTTTCAGAATCAAGAGGAGGTGAAAGTAATATACATGGATAATCTCCATCGTCAATAAACTGAAGCTTATGTTTATGAATAAATTTTGTGCCTTCTTCTGAAAGTGTTTCGTCAATATCACCATCTAATAAATTTTTAGTAGATTCCAAAAAGTAATTTTTATATCTTTCCTCATGTGATTTTTGAACTTCTGATTCTGAAGCTGGGATATTCATTAAACCCTCTACTTCATTCTCAGCATTTCTCAATTCACTAATTCTTTCATCTATTTCATTTCTTAATTGTTCCAATTTCTCAATCTCATCGTTATAATATTCATCTTGTTTAATTTTTTCTTCAAAATATTCAGGAGGTGTTTCAAGGCTCTCTGAGCCCAGGTCCTCTGGACCATAAAGAGGAATATTCTCCTGTTTTTCAACTTTTTTGGGATATAAATATCTCATTATAGCCTTTTTAGTAATTGGTCCGTTATATTTAAATTCATTCAACAATCTGGAAAACTCTTTCACATTCTGCATATATGTTGGATAAGAACCGTCTCCAAAATTTTCTAAAATATTTTCTAATTCTGAATTAGTGAACTTTAAAGATTTCAATGAATTAGTTGTTATACTCATTTATTATAAAATAAAAAATAAAAAAATAAATTTAACTTAGTTTTAATTTTACGTAAGAAGTCAATTTTATTTTTTTTTATTTCGTTATGTTTGGGCTGAGTGTAAATGTCTTACAATTTTGAAAATTTTTTAAATCTTGATTTATTCAAAAACGTAAGAATAAAAACCGTAAGAATCATACATTTTTTACTTCATATGTTAAAAAAAATGATACAAAATCGTTCTATATTGTATGAATTCTTACGTTTACAAAAAAAGTCACACAACCCGTCCACATATACTACTGTAATCATCAAAATAAACGTCTACTTGTTTAACCTGGGTGAGAATTGGTGAAAGTTTATCCATTAATTGATTCACAGTCACGAATTTTGTTCCGTTCATTTCTTACGAATTAAAAAAATAAATTATTCAAAAATGTAAGACATTAATTTTTAAAGTTTATTTTTTTTAAATTTTTTTATTTTTTATTTCATTATGGTAGTGAATCTTTCATTCATGAAAATAATTATTTCTAATTTCTTTTATTCTCTCGTACATACTAGATTTGAAGAATTCGGAACTTTTACCATAATCTCCTAAATGTTTTCTTATCCCTAACGTGTGCCAGTTATTATATGAAACTGAATAAACTTTATCTTTATCTTTACACCTTTCATTACTTCCAATATATTTATATCTCAGTTTTGATTTAGCATTTTCATATTCATTAGCGTTTAATAATTCACAGTCTTCCTTTTTAAATTGATGTTTAAGATATTCAGGATTTAATACTCTACGTTTATATGCTCCTAACTTAGTTCTAAAGGTTTTTCTACAAAATTTAGGAATTCCATCCTCTTTAATGTCATCAATGATTTCCATTTCATTATTTTCAATTTCTTCTTCTCGTTTATGAGGTCTTTGATTATGACTCCATTGATTCCATGAAATTAAATATTCTTTATCATTATATTATACCTCATTAGCTTATTTTGGCTTTCATATTCATTTAATAATTCACAATCTTCATTTTTAAATTGAAGTTTAACCCATTCAGGATTTAAACAATGTTTAATTAATCGCGGAATATCTGACATCATCTATATATAGCTTCTTTTATAAAAGATAAAAAATAAATTATTTTAAAATTAATGTTAATTTTTTAATGATTTATAAATAAATATATTTTAATGCATCGTCTATATATAGATGTAACAAAAAAAGTCACTAAACCCGTCATATCCTACTACTCACAATTCAAAGAAATTAACGACGTACTAAATCAGCTCAATCAGCTTAGAAAGAAGAGACATGATGTTCGTTTACTTACGGCTTCTCTTAAGGGTCGCGTTGAAAATCATTCAAAGAAGGGAGATCCAGCTGAAGTTGCTGAATTACGCATTAGATACGAAAACAGCAATGCAGAACTTGATATTCTTACTAAGAAGTTTGTTACTTGTGTAAATAACTTCTGGGACAATAGACATCTTATATTTGAGCCAATCATGGAAGAAATGTCCAAATTAACATTCAATTTGTGTAAAGATCTATACGAACCTACTCAGTTCATGATGATGAGTGTTCCTCGTGAATTGTTGACAACGGATTTCTTGAAGAATGATCAAGAGAACTAGAATTCTTGATATTCAGCATGCACTTTATAAGTAATACTTTATAATAATTTTATTCTTTTACCCGTCTGGTTTCCCTCAATCCAAAATTGTAAATTGTAAACCTTTCAAAATTATTAAATTTTTCTTTTTTCCACTACATTATGTTAGAAGAAGACGTTATTGCTTTCGATGATGATCCTACTAACCCACACCTATTTACAAAGGTTCGTGGTGTATTTGCTTGTGAGAAGCGAGTTATGCTCATTGGCCCTTCAAATTCTGGAAAAACAACATTTCTGACCCAATTAAAAGGCATGTCAACGCCAAATTTTGGTCAATCTGATTACGATAACTTCAGATCGATTATATCAGATAACGTTGTTTCGTTTTTGCAACAGACTGTCGATGCAATCGAAAGAAAAGAGGTAGAAATACCTCCACCATTAAGGAAAGCAGTTGATCCATACTGTAACATACGTACAAGTGGCATTGATCTTGATACTAATGATATAAGAAGATTAAAAGCGATTTATGCATCGCAATTTATGCAGAAAGAAATGGCCCCTCTTGCTGATATTCAACACCAACATATCAACTACATTATGAGAAATCTTGATGCTTTATTAAATCCAGAATATCAACCTACTTTAAATTCAATGACCAGAGTAAGAGTAAGGACAGTTGGAGTGAACCGAAAAGCCTTTGCTCATGGAGACGATATTATACAAGTACTAGACTGTGGCGGCGCCAGATCTGAAAGAGGAAAAATTCATTTGAATACCGACATTTCAAAGATTATATTTTTTGTTTCATTAAGTGACTTCGATCTTCCTCTCTACGAAATTGACACTGTCAATAGATTTGATGATGCACTTGAGTTTTATCAACAGATTTGTCAAGATCCACTTTACGAAAGATGCCAAATCTCATTGATTTTGACTCATATTGATAAGTTAAAGGATAAACTTCAGCCCGATGGCCCATTTATTCAGAGATTCCCTAATTTTTCTGGAAATCTTTCAGATCCAATTGAATGCGCTAATTATATTGGCTCAACGTTTGTATCTTCTACAACAAGGCAAGTCAATTATTACATATGTAACCTTATTGATTCAAATACAACGCGTGAATTAATCAAAAAATTAATTCCTTTCCATTGATCTATATTTGTTTGAAATAAACTCATCTGTCTGTACTTTTTCGATTCCAAATAATGTTTTTTAAAGATATAATACCTTTTTTTAAAGAACAAAAAATTATTAAAAAAATTAAATTACTTTGATGATTTTGATTTCTTACCTGGTGTCTCAGAACCATTTTCAGTGTAAATGGATGTCTCGACGCCAAAGTCTGAACGAGAAAAGACGATCGCATAAATCGTCTTTTCATCGATACGATATCTAAATCTATCGGTAATACTTAGCGGAAATACTGAGCTTCTATCCCAGCGCTTTGCGAGGATTCTTGCAATCTGTATCTTGTTAGGAGAAAGGAATAAGATATCTCCGCCATTTTTAAGTCTAATGAGCATGAAATTATCAGTTTGATGAGATAAGCATACCTGATCTATGTTGTGGCATGATGCCTTCTTTTTGAGATTTGCAGATTGTTCTTTGAATAAATAAATTTGAGACTTTGTAATGATAAGAACGAATGGAACAAGTTTAAATTCAGTATGGACGAGCAAAACTCTCTCTGAATACTCAACATTATCTTGATCGTGGTTATCGGCAAGTGTCTGCATATATTTTTTATCAGTACTAAGTACAAAGCGAATGGTACTTGTGCCTTTCGATGCACTGCTGTTCCTCCTCCGCTTTCTTCTCAGTTTGAGTTCCAGGTTTTGAGCTTCAGACTTTCCCAAATCCATTTTATATTTATTGTCACGTTTTGAAATGACATTCACCTAAAATTCTTCAAATATTGATTGTATCACAAAACCAATAGGATATTTAGATTATTTAAAAAATATATGATAATTTCATTGTTTTAAAATTACATTATTCCTTCTTGAAATTTCCAAATTTTTTTAAAAAATCAAAAAATAAAAAAAATTCTCTAATACTTTAATTTGATATTTTAAAATTTGTAAAAATTTGGAATTTACATATAAGGGTTTCGTTTTGCTAAAATTGTCACTTTTATAGCATATTTGTTTTTGGATGTTTTGCGAAACCAAAAAAAAACTATGATATACAATGTGTGTGTAAAGAAAATACTTTATTTACTAGTTAAAAAATCATTTGGTATTGATCAAGTTATTTTTTCTGGATAAGATATTATATGGATAATTGGATAGAAAATACAATTATATAATCTTGTACCTGGTTTAATTAAGCTAATTGTCATCAGAAACTTGTAATTTTTATGAATTTCAGATTTTCTTTTCATTACTGCTTTTCTTAATAGGTCAAGTTCTTATTTACGTTATAAAGTATGATATTTACAAATATCAAGTTATCGTGTTTTTTGAGAAATTATGAGAAACAAACAAAAATGAAAAAGATAGGAATAGCAATGAATAGTGATGTGGGTATAGAAAATGTAAGAGATATGAATGCAAAGCAATCAGTATTTAGGACATTGACCATAGATTTCGAAAAAAAATGCTGCATATTGAGCGAAAACTATGATTATATTATAAGGCTGTCATTTAAAGCATAATGAAACTATTCCCTTTTCATTTTAATCGAATAAGAAAGTAAAGACTTTTGAATTAGCTAGAAACTGATGAGATGTTTTCACAAATCAGATTTTTAATCTCTATAATGCATAATTCACTCAATATCTCAATTTTGATATTGCGAGATAATTATAGGGTTGTTAGATTCCCGACGATAGGTGTCTTGGAAGATTTGCCTGGTGTAATCATAGTGTCTTTAAATCAAAAATTTTATTTTGGAGTTAGTTTTAATGATTTTTCAATAAAAAACATTTCTAAAACAAGAAAATAAAACAAGAAAATAAAACGATAAAATATTTATATTTTATATAATGATCTTATATATTTAAAATAAATATCATTTTATTTTTTCATTGGTGTCTGTCAAACCATAATACACTATTCAAAAATTCAATGTGTCTTGCGGTTTCAAAAGACACCTTCAAATTGAACGATAGCACAGACACTATTGAATTTTACCCATTGCATTTAGTTTTTACCCTTTTTATTTTTAAGAATTAATGACTGAAACAGCCGTTTTGCTATGACCTCAATCACTTTTATTTATTATTTTAAATATTATTTAATTTTATTATTTGAATAGGCCAACTTATATTGAGAAGCTCAATTTGAGACCACTTAATACATTGAAATATCATAAATATTGAAATATTAAAAAGTGTATTTCAAAATATTGAAATTATAAAAATTTATAATACTGAAATTGAGACAAATTAATAAATTCAATGTGTTTTTTTTTTGAAATAACTCTCAAATATTATTTTTTTGTTTATTTAATGATGAATAAATAGATTGCTTTAGTCAATCATAAAAACTAAATTTAAGTTTAAAATAATGAAAGGATAATTTGATCGTTTATTAAAATACAATTATTTTTGATGATTTGCAAGAATCTTTGAAAAGAATATAATATAGGTTCTATTTTTGTAAAATTTATCCAAATCATGTATTACATAAAATACGATTAAAACGATGAAAGAACCAAAAAGTGTGTTTTGTGTTTTGTTGTTGCGTGTTGGATGCGGGATCCTGTTATTTCCGAAATCGACAAAAAATTTGGAAATTTAATTTCCGAAATCGAAATTATATTAATGTTTTTAATATTCTTATATCAAAAGGATTAAAGTTCATTAAGAGAAAAACAATTCTTCTTCTTCAATCTATTGGCGCATTTATTTCTACACGCCAATAAGGAAGGGAAAATTATAAGACACCATGGTGTCTTCAAAACGCTAATTTTTGATATTTTTAACAACCCTAGATATTTAGTAGTAGGATATGAAGGGTTGTGTGACTTTTTTTGTTACATCTGTAATAAACAGAAATTCATCAAAAGTGACAGCTCTCAATTTTTTGACATTTGTAAATTCTAAATTGAATGAGAAAAATGAAATAATACTAAGCATAATACAATATTCTAGATTTAATTATAATTAGGAAAAAGTTAGTTTTGAGAGTACTTTTCATAGGCATATAGAATGAAATCTTCTGAAAAATAATATCACATAAACTCATATTATTTTCTAATATATAACTATTTTATATAAAAATCAAATTCAATGATCTTAAAAGCGAAGGATAAACCTCAAAATTTACGAATATAATGAGTGGGAATATAATGCTTATCTATCATAAAACCATATGAAATATCAATTTTTTGCTTTACGCCTAATTTTTGACGACAATTAGCAAAAAATGTTAAATGTTAACACTCGTCCATTTGAATATGAAAAATAAAATTGACTTTGATTAAATGTTTTTATTTATCATGCAATTCTTCTTGCGACCAAAGATTTGAATAAAATTTCAAAAAATAAGATAGCTTTAAAAATAATATACGGTAGTGTTTACTAATAGATGAATAGTATATAAATTCTATTAAAATGGATTTGATCCAAAAAAATATAAAACCAAAAATAATTGTTATATTTAAATGAAGAAGTAATTTAAAACGATTTTATTTATGATCAAATTTTATATATTTTTTTGGATCAAATCCATTTTAATAGAATTTATATATATTCATCTATTAGTAAACACTACCGTATATATTATTTTTTAAGCTATCTTATTTTTTGAAATTTTATTCAAATCTTTGGTCGCAAGAAGAATTGCATGATAAATAAAAACATTTAATCAAAGTCAATTTTATTTTTCATATTCAAATGGACCGAGTGTTAACATTTAACATTTTTTGCTAATTGTCGTCAAAAATTAGGCGTAAAGCAAAAATTGATATTTCATATGGTTTTATGATAGATAAGCATTATATTCCCACTCATTATATTCGTAAATTTTGAGGTTTATCCTTCGCTTTTAAGATCATTGAATTTGATTTTTATATAAAAGTTATATATTAGAAAATAATATGAGTTTATGTGATATTATTTTTCAGAAGATTTTGTGTTCTTCTTCAAAATTTTATTTTTTTATTAAAAAGAATCTTTACAAAATATACATTTACTTTCATTAATATTTAAAAACGTGCTCTATCAAAAGTTCCAAAAATTCAATATTTTAGCTTTTCTGAGGTGTCACTTTTGATGAATTTCTGTTTACAACACATCTATATATAGACGATGCATTAAAATATATTTATTTATAAATCATTAAAAAATTAACATTAATTTTAAAATAATTTATTTTTTTATCTTTTATAAAAGAAGCTATATATAGATGATGTCAGATATTCCGCGATTAATTAAACATCATTTAAATCCTGAATGGAATCAATGGAGTCATAAACGAGTAAAAGAAATTAGAAATAATTATTTTCATGAATAAAATAAACTTTAAAAATTCATGTCTTACGAAAAATTAAAACTTAGTTATGTTTATTATTTTATTTTTTTATTTTGTATGAAATGAGCGTCAAAACTAACAACGTTAAAAAATTAGGATTCACAAACGAGGAAATAAAGGATATATTAGAGGAGGTAGGTTATGAAGTTGATAAATATTATTTAAGAAATTGTCAAAAATTCGCGGAGTTATTAAATGATTTAGATTATGATGGAAAAATGAATAAAGATGATGTTATAAATTTCTTATATCCCACATCTGAAGAAGAAAAACCTAAAGAACCTGATGTTTTCCCCGAATATTATGAAGAACGATTAAAGATGATGAATACAATGAAATTGAAAGACTGAAAAAAATAAGAGATGAAATAGATGAAAAAATTAAGGAATTAAGAGAAGTTGAAAAATATAATGAAAATGAAGTAGAGGGTTTAATGAATATCCCAGCTTCAGAATCAGAAGTTCAGAAATCTCACGAAGAAAGATATAAAAATTATGTCTCAGAATCAACACAAAATTTATTAGATGGTGAAATAGACGAAACACTTTCAGAAGAAGGTACTAAATTTATTCGTAAACATAAGTTACAATTTATTGATAATGAAGAATACCCCTGTATCCTACTTTCACCCCCTCTCGATTCTGAGAAATTCAAAAAAGCTCTTAAAAACGTGACATATGCAACTAATACGATTAAGAAAGAAGATCATGATATTTACACAAATTATTATTTAAATAAATACACAGGTGTTGATAAAGTTTTTGATTTATTAGATAAAATATCAAAAGAAACCATTGGAACCTATAAAATTTTGTGTGATTGTGGTTTCATTATTGAAGATACCAATAATGTTTCATATGAAAGAACAGCACCGAAGGAAGACGAAGTTGAAAGGTCTATACCATTCGTTATTAAGAATATAAAAGATATGAAAACGTATAAGCATTATATTTATTCAT
This sequence comes from Trichomonas vaginalis G3, assembly GCF_026262505.1. Lineage (NCBI taxonomy): Eukaryota > Parabasalia > Trichomonadida > Trichomonadidae > Trichomonas > Trichomonas vaginalis. The sequence continues at coordinate 21,554,207 of NC_067206.1, read as the reverse complement.
TTATTTCAGAAAAAATGGAAGCAACCCATAAAACATCTTCTCATCATTTTATAGCTATTCATACATTCCTTTTCAAAGTTGTGAAATTAAATAAGACAGGAATTAGATTTAATGTATCAGGGTACGCATTCTTGAGTAAATTAAAATGTATTCGTCACGTCGCGGATGATAAAAATTTATGTGTTCTTAATTCATTTTACGGACTTTAAAAAAATAAACTTTATTTTTTAATTTTTTATTCTTACATAAATGAACAAAAACGGAACAGCTAAAATGAATGATAATCAAATTAGAGCAGAAGGTAGAAGGTTATTTAAACGCTTCTATAACATTCCTGATGGTGTTAATCCTAAAACTCGTAGAAGCTATTTAAATGAAGCAATAGATGCATATGACGGGTTTGACATTTCATCAGAAAGTGAGAGATTAGCGAGAATGTTAAATGTTAATATTGATTTCTATTATTGTGATCCTCAACCAGAAGACGTGGACATAAATAAGGTAGACTTTCCATTAGTGGAATCAATAATGATAGATCCAGAATTTGAAACAGTAAATATTTTATTAACACAGAGTCCATGTGGAAAACTTCACGCTGACAGAATAACAGACGTTGAAGCACTCACCGGCTATAAAGTTTGTCCATATTGTAAAGAAGAAGTTTATTCTATCCGTGATGATCCAGAAAGGAAAAACCAAAAGAAGATTTTTAAAGCATTGTGAGAAATGTAAAGAAAATAATGGAAGATTAATTCAAGACGTTCAGTTGCAAAAGACACAGCAACCATATGCACCACATATTACGAAACAGAAGATATATCAGTGGTTATTAGCTCACAATTTGCAGAAATATTATAAACCGACAAGATATTATATTACTTTTGACTTTGAAACATTAGAGACTAAAGAAGAATTACAACTTTCTGAGTGTGCAACTTTGAACGCTTACTTAAAACCATTCATGGTATCATCAACGGTTAAATTAAACGATAAAACATATACGAGGAATTTTTGCTTAACTTCGAGTGATTCTTTTATTTCTGATTGGATTGAGTTTTTATTTTCAACCTGTTCATTAGTTGTTGAATCAAATATGAGTCAATACAATGAATTATTGAAGTCGCAAACGGCGGGGACTTTGTCTCATACATTAAATGAAAAACAGAAGGAAGCATTTAAAGAACTTCTAGATGAGGAATTCAATAAAGTGAATATCATAGGTTTTAATTCGGGAAAGTTTGATTTAAATTTAATTCTTCGTGATTTAAAACTGCAAAATGGAAAATAAAATCAATGCTGGGTTCATCTTCACAATTTAAGCAAATCATTGTAAAGAAAACAAACATTCCATATGAATTGAGATTTATTGACATCAGAAATTATATAGCGGGTGGGACATTAGACCAATTCACTCAAGATTTCGGAAACAATAAATCACGTGTTAAATCCTTTTTCCCTTATCAATTCATCACATGGGAAAATTACGAAGAAGAATTATATAAAGAGGAACCATTCACGAAAGATTCATTTTATTCAGCATTAACACAAGAAACAATATCCGATTCAGATTATCAAATATATCTCAATGATGCTAAAAATTTTGAGAATAGATTAGAATATTTTATTCATTATTGCAATAAAGACGTTGAAATTATGATTGACCCAATTGATAAAATTATTGAAGAAACATTTGTTTATAAAATTGACATGCTTCATAATCTTTCTTTATCATCGAATGCATCAATGATTCGTTACGCTTTAGCATATAAAGACTTTAATCCTAATGAAAAATATCCTGAGGAAGAGATAGAATCAAGTTTTGAATTAACGAAAAAGTATTGGAAATATAAAATTGAATCATATAAGAAACAAGATGAAAAAGCAGAAAGGGATACTAAAAATAATGTTTCAATGGATGATTTTCAATACTATCACGATTTAATCCTTTCATCTAAATGCAAAATGTGTGGTAAAGCGTTTACATATGCAAATAAACCAACATTGGATAGAATAGATAATGAAAAACCACATACCAAAGAAAATTGTCAGTTAATGTGTTGTTATTGCAATGTCGTAAAATCAAATAAAGATGAAGATGTTCAACGTTTAAGAATCAATTTAAGAAATTATGCATTAAAAAATAATTTACCAATGACTTTAGATTCAGTTGAAGCTTATCACATTCTCCGTAATGGAATTACTGGTGGTTTATCAAATGTTCAACATAGAGTAAATCTTAAAGGAATCACGCACATTAATAAACTTGCATATAATCCAGAAACTAAAACTGTATCAAATGAGGTCACCACCAACATTATGACTCATTTCGTTGGTGTTGATTTTAATTCATTATATCCTTCATCATTTTCATCTAATCCTCATGATTTCATTCAATATACTGACCATAAAATGTATATGCCGGGAAGATTGAATGGTGTTATCATTTGTGATACAGCAACAAAGAAAGCAAAAGCACTGGGAATAATTAAGAAGAAAAATACTTTATTCGTGGCTGAAGTTAAGGGTCACATTGATGAAAAATACATTAATGATTACATAAACTTTTTACCGATAATAAGAAACTTAGATATTATCACAGATGAAAAAACAATTGGCAGTTTTATGTATAATTACATGAAATCAAACAATCTACCAGTTGACCAGAAACAGAGGAAATTAACTCAGTTAGCATCAACATACAACCAATATCAACCATTTTCTTCTTATTATCTTTGGTATCTAATCGACAGATTTCATTTTATCATCGATGATATTCAATCAATTTTAACATTTACGAAAAACACTTGTTTTAATGAATTTGCGAACAAATTTATGAACGAAAGACAAAAGGCTGAATTAGAAGGAAATAAAGGAAAAAGTTTATTTTGCAAGATTTCACTTAATGGATCATATGGTTACGATGCAATGAATACACAAAATTACACAAAGACTAAAATAATGAATGCACAGAAGGCACGCGTTGCATGTATGTCAAATAAGTTTAAAAACATAAGAGAAATAGGAGAGGATACATATCAAGTGATGCTTAAAGATAGATTTTATAGATGTGATACATGTTTACAAGAGGCATTCTTCACTTTAGATAACGCAAAATACTGGTATTTAGTTTTCATTTATGATTTTATGTATAAATGCATGGATGTTAATCGTTTTCATAGTTAGTATACAAGTCTTGGGTATGGTGGCACTGCGTTCAACCTTACCCAATACTTGTGAATTTGACACTTTACAAAACCGTTAACGTATATTTTACAACATGAACACAAAAACTAACTTAACCTTAAATATTTACAAAGCCGCCAACAATTTCACCTCACTATCGTTCTCACTAACAACTTCACTAATGTTCTCATAAATTTTCCTCAATATCTTCATCATCAGTGTTAACCCTATTGTAGTCATACTTGAAGCCATAAACTTTCTCTAACTTCTTAACGTACAATTTACATAACTTACCTTCGTCATCATAAGTTTTTATAAAACTACCATGACAATCTTTATAAACAGTCAGTGTATAGTCAACTGGTCTCGGATGTATTTGAAAGAACATGTTATGCTCAGGAAGGAAGAATAAATGTTTAAATGTATGTTTGTTATATGTTTTGATTTGTATGAGTTGCTTTTGTTCTGTCATTTACATAAAAATAAAATAAAAATAATTTAAAAAAAATAAACTTAAAAATAAATGATATCACCACCCTCACGCGTATGAAAACATAGCACAAAAATAAATTTAGGGTAGATGGGTATATCTAACCCGATTTCTAACCTCATTTCTACCCTGTTGAATTCATTGCTTTATTCCTCACTGTCGTCTGCTTTCTCCAACTCTTCTAACTTCTTCTTAAGTTCAGCAATGTTGTCCTCATGAAGTTTAATCTTTCTCAAAATTCCTTCTTTATCTAATGGTTGCTTTATCTTTCTAAACTGAACTCTACCATCCTTCATAGTATGAATGTAAAAACCTTCTGGAATAGTTCCTGATTTAATGTATTCTACCAAAAACTTTTGTTTCATTGCTTCAGTGACTTTAGTCGTCATTTCAATAAAATAAAAATTTTAATATTAAATAAAAATAACGTTATTTTTTTCAGTAAGGAAACGCAGGAGTTTTACGATTTATTTGTGGTGTAGGTTCTGGTTTAAATGTTGGAGTCGGTTTTGGAGTTGACTTTTGAACAGGAGTTTGTAATTCCATAGGTTCAGGAGTCATTGAAGGTGTTGTTTGTGAAGGCGTTGGTTTTGGCGATGGTGTCGGAGTTTGTTTAACTTCAGCTACTTCAGTATTATTTACAACATTTGCTTTATTTCTTTTCAACATCATTACTGCTCCTGCTGTAGCTAGCAAACCTAGTGGGAGACCATATTTTATATAAGGACTTGACCAAATGCTATTTTTGACAGGAGCTGGTGGAACACCTAACCTTGGTGAGACTGCTCTTTGCCATTGTGCAGCTCGTAAGAAATATTCAATAGGTGCTCCATAATCGTTTGGTAAAGTTTGTTTCATAGACGGTGAAGGTTCACGAGAGCTTGATGAAGAACTCATTTATAAGCTTTAAAAATAAACGTTCATCCTTTATTCCTCACTGTCGTCAGTTGCTAAGTTATAGTCGTCAAGTCTTATTATTGGTATGCCTGACTGTCTTACTTGTATTGCAAAGCAACAATCCCTCATAAATCCAATAAGTGGCTTTGGTACATTTTCAGTTGCTAGTTCAATAGGTCCTTTAACAGACAATTTGTATGTTATTGGAGCAGTAGATGTTTGACCTTGCTGGAAGCAAAAGTCCACTTCTGTTGGAAAACCACATAAGAAATGTGTGTTGTCATAGCTATCCCATTTATGTTCCACACTACCATCATCCACCAATGACCTCATAACATCTTCATTAAATCCAATCATATCATTGTTTGTATTGCAAGCGTTCGCAACCATTTCATAAAATACAGGTCCATATGATTTTTCAGGTTCTGCAGGCATATTTCCATAAGCTCCCATGGAAAGCTGAAGATATTTAAACTTAGGGTTCTCAAAATTAACATAATAGTTGTCTTTCTTTCTAAATAGTGCCCAAATACTTTTAAACATTAATAGGCGTATAAGCTGCTGTAAATGTTGCACTTGAACTATCTCTGTATTCTTTGAGAATGAACCGTCCATAGGAATCCAATCCATAACTTTAACAGGAAAACATAAAGCCTCGTTTGTATAATGTTCTACAAGTTCTGTATAAATGTTAGGGTCTAAAGAGAATGACTTTGGATGAATGAAACATTCATTAAAATCCATCTTTGTTCGAAATAGTTGCTGGGTTACAGTTGTAATAGTAACTGTTCCACTAGCTTCTATTGCCTTCGTTATCATAGTGAATGGTTCATTCCATGGAACAAATTTATTTGTCGGTGGATTTGAATCTGAAGCAAATGCAACTTTAAGAGTTGGATTGAAAGCAATGATATCATTTACAGATATAGATGTGCATTGTAATGCGTCGCTACTGAACTTTACTTTAAGCTGAATGTTACCAGCAAATGCAGGAATAAATCTTATAGCTTCTAATGGTAAAAACTTTCTAACAGGAATTCTTAAACGAAGCTTAAAATCAAATGATTTTCCTGCTGTAATTGGACCACTAACAATTTGTCCTGTTCTGCATGTTCCCGAATGACTCCATACATCTTCATGTCGAGTCTTTGAGAAAACATCTACTTTCTTTATTTGTTCGGTAGTTTGTGAGTTTGAAGTTATATATGCTTCTTCTCTTGCGTTGTCTTGAGAATATACGATACGACCATTTGCAAGGATTTGATATCCAGCAACTGCATAGAAAGCGTCATCGAAACCAATCCAAAATCCTGGTGGTTTGTTTTATTGGAACCTGAACCAATTTCTTTATCTACAATAAATTGACCTTCCATTTTATACGTAATGAATGTATTGTAAAGGTCCAACATATTTTCACCAGGAGGTGAGAGATTGAATGTTACCCATGTGTTTATCTTTAGCAGTTCCAGGTTGTGATGGAATCTTTGCGTCAGAATATTTTCTATTAGTGTCACAATTTGAACTGCATTGTCTATGATATCGAAATATGAGCGAATCTGATGAATATGCTCTGCTGGAGTAAATTCGTTTAACTGTTCGTTCTGCATGTCTTTGATTCGGATAAAATATCTATTTACTTCATTATTCTCACTCTTCTTCTTGGCATTCGTGGTGGAAGTTGTTTCTTGACATTTTCAATGAATTGTACATTCTCTTTTGTCTCAACTTCTTTCACTGGCGGGTCAGGATTCTTTGACTCGGTTTGTTTTTCAATGAAATTCACGAACTTTGCAATAAGCTCTTGGTTCGTTATTGAAAGTACATCTGGCTTCTTTTCTTCTGGTTCTATTGACTTTTCAGTTTGAATAGAAGGCTTAACATGGGCTTCGCCCTCGGTGCCATGCACCTTAATACTGTCGCTTTCTGCATTCGCTAATGGAACCTTTCTTTTTCTTACGTATATTTTACCATCTTTACTCTGACTTACGTAATAGAAAGGATGTTGTATTCCTCTTGCGTCATTTAATATAATAGACTCTCGCTCTGATTTTGACAAGCTCATTTTACATCGGTTAAAGTTTTAATTTTGTTTTTTTATCTGCAGTCAAATGACTCAGACAAGCCCTACGGACAAGACCCAAGGGGTCATAGATTTTGAAGCATTGAAGAAAGAAATTCGCGAGCAAATTTTATCCGAACTGAAGGAACAAAAACAAGAACAAAAGCCAGAGAGACCAAAGAGAAAACTTAGTGAAAAACAACTTGCTGCATTAGCTGCTGGAAGACAAAAGAACCCAAGACTACTGGCGAAAAAAAGCTAGAGAAGAAGCTGAAGCAAAAGCTAAAGAAGCTGAAGTGAAGAAAGAGTAAATGGTTTATTTTTATTGGAACTAAAATGTATAGACAAATACCTTTATCTGTTGCGTTCAGTAGTGAAAACCCTGACGTCAAAATAAAGGGGAACAGAGTAACGTTTAAGTTTCCAACAGACTGGATTGTGAACATAAATGAAGAAAAATATATTGGCATAACAAATATGTATATAACACGTGCATTTAGGAAAGTTGACTTTATACTTCAAGTCGAGATAGAAAATGACGAACAGTCTTTAAGCGCCCAAAACATTCACATATACAAATACTTTAAAGACGATACAACATTGTTGCAATGTATGATTTCATTTAATGAAATGTTCGAGAAAAAGTTTAACATTGAAGTACAAACTTTACAGCCTTTACGTGAGTTTCTTGCACAACTGAAAGAAGAAGGTAGTCAGCCACAACTTCTAGACTTTCATTATGAATTTAATGAAAATGAAGATGGAACACATGACTGTCAGTTTGTTATATATTCACCATTCAATGAAGTCGCTAAAGAGAAAGAAAATCCATTACGTATAAGATTTCAAATCTCTGAACCAAGTGATGATTTCAAGAATGTTTTCAATTATGATGCAATGCTTCCGAGGAAAAATGAATTTTCAAAGATTGTAACACCTGGCATTTGGGATAGAAAGCAAGCTATTCTTTTTCTCTAATATAGCCAAAGGCGTTGAAAATGAGTTCATTGGTCATACAAGAACTTCACCACTTCCTAACCCTAAATACTATAAATTAACTGGCTTCAATCGTGAGTTTTGGATAGATATGTTCTCCACTCATGACCATAACTGCCCAGTGTTCTTACCTCCAGACCATAAGGACTGTCTCTACATTGAAGCACAACTCTTAAACTCTACCATCGCAGTATTGTAAATGACCACATGGGCTTCGCCCTTGCCGCTAGCGGCTTATTTTTATCATGAATGGTCTCACTGCTGACAAAAATAAATGACCTCAGAACTTCAACTTACGAATAAAGCTTGTTTTAGTCGTTATTGAGAAGTTAAACTTTTCAGCAAAGCAAGGACTAGAAGACTTACATAAGTCAAATCCAATCTCTTGACCATCATGAAGTGCTTTATATAACTGCATAACACTGAACTCAGAGTCTTTGTCAAATTTTCCTTGCGGAACCATTAAACCTTTATCTTCATCATAGAAACACTGAACAGAGTCAGGAAACATTTCATTAGCGGTTAGAGCAATAACATCTTGCTTCACGCCTTTCATTCTGCAGTGAAATGCAACTTCATTTAAATCGTTAGTGAGTAAGTCTATGTAGGTCTTCTTTCCACAGAAAATACTTTTATAAGCTAAACTTTGTTTATCTTTTATGATTTCTGCAAAGTCGCTATGAAATTGACCTAATGTTTTACCAATAAGTTCTCTACCGTATCTCTTCTTAAATTCATGAGCTAAACGTGGTATGTCTTCATTGTAAATGTGCATCGAATCTGTATCCTGCTAAAATGCTTTTAATCCTAAGTCTTCAATCGTGCAAAACACTTCATTCATAATACGTTTTGACATTGATAGAATATTTACACCAAGTGGGCAAAAGTTAAAGTGTCTGCAAATGCTTTTCGTTAGCTTGAAAATAGTTTTATCTGAACCATCCAAACCTTCGAACTTCACTATATGGTTGTAATTTCTTATAGCATATCTTATAGCATCTTTGTCATCTACTATGGTTATTTTTGACTCAATAGGAGATAAAATGGTTTTGCCATAAATGCTGTTCAGAATGAGTTTTATAATTTCTTGTAATGGGTTTTCTTCTTTCTTATACTTTAACCTTAACTCAAACAATTTCTTAACTTCATCTCTTATTCTCAAATCTCTGTTTCCATCGTAATAGTATCCTTGCAACACTTCACATTTGACACCTTGATATTTTATAAGGTCCTGTAATGTTATATGGTCAACATACATGAGACAGCAAGTGTTTGAACTTCTGGGAACGTTAAGTTCTGGATTTAGTTCAGGGTCACAAACTATTAAAGGAAAGTGTCTATGTATTCCAATCTCTGTTATCTTAATGAGAACAAAGAAGCCAGACATAAACTTTTCACCAATGGGTTCCTTTTGGTCATCATCGAATAAATGTCTCATGAGATACTCTGTGCTTAACATCTCATCCTTCAATACTTTTGGAATTCCTTCTAAAGTATAAAGTCTTGCTATAGCTGATGGATATAATGAAACAGCGTCGAAGTCAGCAATGAGTTTCTTTTTGCTCTTTTGTTTAATGTTATCTGACAACATACATCTTCCACCTTGAATGCATCTCGAAATAAATTCTCTTGGTTTATTTGAGAGGTCATAAAGATTTCCATTCGGGAAGTACACTCTGTTCTCAAACAATTTGTTAGCAATAGAACAAATACTAACGTAGTCATAAACGTTTAAATCAAACTCTTTCAATAAGTCATTGCGGAACTTTACAAAACCTTCTCTTAAAATTCTTACATCTTGTTTGCAGTAAAACGTGCTATATTTTTCTAAGTCGAAGTGGTTCTCATCTATTCTGCAACCTTTAATGGAATCTATGTTCTTCATAAATGTATCTGCATCCTTGACAAACTTACATGCTTCAGAAATGACACCAGTTCTGTTGTCATTTGCTAACAAAACACTGCTGTAGTAGTTATATGGAAATACTTCTTTCGGTCCTGTTTGTAAGTTAAACATAGCAGGAAATAGTTTAAGCTTCTTATTTATAACACTGTAAGAGTCTTTTATAATAATTACCCGTCCTTTATATAAACCAGTTATTTGCATTGTTCGTGAACCTTTAATGATGGGAGTTCCTTTCACTTCTGTCATGTGTCTTAAGATGAAGTTTATATCATAGCTGAGGTTATGGAAATATATTAAACTCTTGTCAGGAAGTCGTTCCAAAAATTCTGTTGCACAATTCTGACCCCAAATGCTTTCACTCACTGAACCATCTTCACTGTCATAACAGATGTTAAAAGCTTTATGAAAGCCATCGGTACTACACTCAAAGTCAGCAAAGAAAACGTGCTCAGGAATGAACTTGCACTTATTTTTATTTACTTCTTTTGACTCGGCTTTCTTCTTCAGTTGTACACAATACTTTGGAGCATATGTCAAATCTTTAAATGGTGCAAGGTTCTGTTTATATAAGTCAGTCGTATATGTGAAAAGTTCTCCATAAGAAATAGGTTCGAAATATTTGCACTCCCACAATGTTTTCATAACATCCCATAGCGGTGTAGTTCTATCATAACGAACTACATATTTGTTCTCTCTCTTTGTATATATTTTCATCTGTTTCTCAATGTTCATTCCACCACACTCCTTCAAGATTTCTATATAGTTGCGAATGAAATATGTTGTCATTGGAAGTCTTTCATTTAGCATGTAGTGGTCTTCAACAAGAAGTAAGTCAATAGTTCGAACAGTTTTACATTCTTTTGGTATGTATCTCTTTATTTCATTATATCTTGAGTCATTGAAGTAACCAATGGTAACATTAAATGCTATACCTGTTGCGTCAGAAATTTCTTGTACTTTACTTTGAGGAAAGTCTCTAACACGAATGACTTCTCTCATGTGGTCAATAGTTTCTTCATTTACTCCAGCCTGAATGCAAGCATAAACGAAACAATTGTCTTCTGTCATAAGTGTTGCAGTTCTTTTGTTCAGTTCATTGAAGATTTGGTAGCGTTCAAGATTTATAGGTAATGTGCAAAGATACTTCCAGAACTGACCGCTTCTCTTCTTATAAAACTTCTTTTCACCATTATCTTTCCAAAAGATTTCTATAAGTGCTGGGTTTCCTGTTTGCTTAAGAGCTTCCAAAATGGCTTTCTGGTCATTTGTCAGTGTGCTTTCATCTCTATATGGTCTCTTTTTTGGTTTGCCTTTCTTTACATCTGACATCGTTAAGCCTTCATATTCTGTTAAATCATACATCTTTATTTCAGTAAGATTCTTTATGTTTGTCAAGAAGAAGTCATAGTGCATTTCAACAATACCTGCAGCATTTGCTTCTATCTCTGATATAAAGTTCTCCTTCAAGAGCTGATGTAGTAATGTTCCAATATTATTGAGGTTTAACGTAGAACATTCATACTTTCCACCAAGTTTATAACATACCATCCATCTCTGTTGTGAGTTTATTTTAATTTTCTCTAAGAGTCTCATGAAAACCTTACCGAAATGTTTGTGTAAGTAGTCTCTGTTTGGTTCATCTAAAGCTTCGATGTTAAAGTCAATGAGTCTATTGCCTGACTTCACATTTCTCTTCCTATTCTCTTCATCTTTCTTTAACCATCTCTCACCTTCTTTTGGTTTGTCGTCAATGGAACGAATGACATCGTTAGCTTTGCGAACTTGTTCTATAGCACTTTTAAACATCTCTCTTCTCTGTTGTTTCAGTGTGTCGTCTCTTCTTCTTGTTTCACCAACGTTTGCATTTGTTATGTCAAACATTTCTCTTCTTACTTCATGAGGTATTGAACGTCTATGATATAAGTCAATAGCAACGTCATTTAAAGGAAAAGTTCTTGCATGGACTTCGTCCTCGCCGCGTTGCGGCTTTATGAACTCATGAATTCTATCATAACTTATTGCACCATTATAGTCATTGAGGATGTCAGCGAGTGCTTTTTTGTTTGTCGCGTAATGTTTTGCAACATCTATGTTAGCTTCTGTAAGAAATAAAGAATCTTACTGAAATAAAGATGTATGATTTAACAGAATATGAAGGCTTAACGATGTCAGATGTAAAGAAAGGCAAACCAAAAAAGAGACCATATAGAGATGAAAGCACACTGACAAATGACCAGAAAGCCATTTTGGAAGCTCTTAAGCAAACAGGAAACCCAGCACTTATAGAAATCTTTTGGAAAGATAATGGTGAAAAGAAGTTTTATAAGAAGAGAAGCGGTCAGTTCTGGAAGTATCTTTGCACATTACCTATAAATCTTGAACGCTACCAAATCTTCAATGAACTGAACAAAAGAACTGCAACACTTATGACAGAAGACAATTGTTTCGTTTATGCTTGCATTCAGGCTGGAGTAAATGAAGAAACTATTGACCACATGAGAGAAGTCATTCGTGTTAGAGACTTTCCTCAAAGTAAAGTACAAGAAATTTCTGACGCAACAGGTATAGCATTTAATGTTACCATTGGTTACTTCAATGACTCAAGATATAATGAAATAAAGAGATACATACCAAAAGAATGTAAAACTGTTCGAACTATTGACTTACTTCTTGTTGAAGACCACTACATGCTAAATGAAAGACTTCCAATGACAACATATTTCATTCGCAACTATATAGAAATCTTGAAGGAGTGTGGTGGAATGAACATTGAGAAACAGATGAAAATATATACAAAGAGAGAGAACAAATATGTAGTTCGTTATGATAGAACTACACCGCTATGGGATGTTATGAAAACATTGTGGAGTGCAAATATTTCGAACCTATTTCTTATGGAGAACTTTTCACATATACGACTGACTTATATAAACAGAACCTTGCACCATTTAAAGATTTGACATATGCTCCAAAGTATTGTGTACAACTGAAGAAGAAAGCCGAGTCAAAAGAAGTAAATAAAAATAAGTGCAAGTTCATTCCTGAGCACGTTTTTTTTGCTGACTTTGAGTGTAGTACCGATGGCTTTCATAAAGCTTTTAACATCTGTTATGACAGTGAAGATGGTTCAGTGAGTGAAAGCATTTGGGGTCAGAATTGTGCAACAGAATTTTTGGAACGACTTCCTGACAAGAGTTTAATATATTTCCATAACCTCAGCTATGATATAAACTTCATCTTAAGACACATGACAGAAGTGAAAGGAACTCCCATCATTAAAGGTTCACGAACAATGCAAATAACTGGTTTATATAAAGGACGGGTAATTATTATAAAAGACTCTTACAGTGTTATAAATAAGAAGCTTAAACTATTTCCTGCTATGTTTAACTTACAAACAGGACCGAAAGAAGTATTTCCATATAACTACTACAGCAGTGTTTTGTTAGCAAATGACAACAGAACTGGTGTCATTTCTGAAGCATGTAAGTTTGTCAAGGATGCAGATACATTTATGAAGAACATAGATTCCATTAAAGGTTGCAGAATAGATGAGAACCACTTCGACTTAGAAAAATATAGCACGTTTTACTGCAAACAAGATGTAAGAATTTTAAGAGAAGGTTTTGTAAAGTTCCGCAATGACTTATTGAAAGAGTTTGATTTAAACGTTTATGACTACGTTAGTATTTGTTCTATTGCTAACAAATTGTTTGAGAACAGAGTGTACTTCCCGAATGGAAATCTTTATGACCTCTCAAATAAACCAAGAGAATTTATTTCGAGATGCATTCAAGGTGGAAGATGTATGTTGTCAGATAACATTAAACAAAAGAGCAAAAAGAAACTCATTGCTGACTTCGACGCTGTTTCATTATATCCATCAGCTATAGCAAGACTTTATACTTTAGAAGGAATTCCAAAAGTATTGAAGGATGAGATGTTAAGCACAGAGTATCTCATGAGACATTTATTCGATGATGACCAAAAGGAACCCATTGGTGAAAAGTTTATGTCTGGCTTCTTTGTTCTCATTAAGATAACAGAGATTGGAATACATAGACACTTTCCTTTAATAGTTTGTGACCCTGAACTAAATCCAGAACTTAACGTTCCAGAAGTTCAAACACTTGCTGTCTCATGTATGTTGACCATATAACATTACAGGACCTTATAAAATATCAAGGTGTCAAATGTGAAGTGTTGCAAGGATACTATTACGATGGAAACAGAGATTTGAGAATAAGAGATGAAGTTAAGAAATTGTTTGAGTTAAGGTTAAAGTATAAGAAAGAAGAAAACCCATTACAAGAAATTATAAAACTCATTCTGAACAGCATTTATGGCAAAAACCATTTTATCTCCTATTGAGTCAAAAATAACCATAGTAGATGACAAAGATGCTATAAGATATGCTATAAGAAATTACAACCATATAGTGAAGTTCGAAGGTTTGGATGGTTCAGATAAAACTATTTTCAAGCTAACGAAAAGCATTTGCAGACACTTTAACTTTTGCCCACTTGGTGTAAATATTCTATCAATGTCAAAACGTATTATGAATGAAGTGTTTTGCACGATTGAAGACTTAGGATTAAAAGCATTTTAGCAGGATACAGATTCGATGCACATTTACAATGAAGACATACCACGTTTAGCTCATGAATTTAAGAAGAGATACGGTAGAGAACTTATTGGTAAAACATTAGGTCAATTTCATAGCGACTTTGCAGAAATCATAAAAGATAAACAAAGTTTAGCTTATAAAAGTATTTTCTGTGGAAAGAAGACCTACATAGACTTACTCACTAACGATTTAAATGAAGTTGCATTTCACTGCAGAATGAAAGGCGTGAAGCAAGATGTTATTGCTCTAACGCTAATGAAATGTTTCCTGACTCTGTTCAGTGTTTCTATGATGAAGATAAAGGTTTAATGGTTCCGCAAGGAAAATTTGACAAAGACTCTGAGTTCAGTGTTATGCAGTTATATAAAGCACTTCATGATGGTCAAGAGATTGGATTTGACTTATGTAAGTCTTCTAGTCCTTGCTTTGCTGAAAAGTTTAACTTCTCAATAACGACTAAAACAAGCTTTATTCGTAAGTTGAAGTTCTGAGGTCATTTATTTTTGTCAGCAGTGAGACCATTCATGATAAAAATAAGCCGCTAGCGGCAAGGGCGAAGCCCATGTGGTCATTTACAATACTGCGATGGTAGAGTTTAAGAGTTGTGCTTCAATGTAGAGACAGTCCTTATGGTCTGGAGGTAAGAACACTGGGCAGTTATGGTCATGAGTGGAGAACATATCTATCCAAAACTCACGATTGAAGCCAGTTAATTTATAGTATTTAGGGTTAGGAAGTGGTGAAGTTCTTGTATGACCAATGAACTCATTTTCAACTCCCTTACTTAAGTTTGAATATAATATAGCTTGCTTTCTATCCCAAATGCCAGGTGTTACAATCTTTGAAAATTCATTTTTCCTCGGAAGCATTGCATCATAATTGAAAACATTCTTGAAATCATCACTTGGTTCAGAGATTTGAAATCTTATACGTAATGGATTTTCTTTCTCTTTAGCGACTTCATTGAATGGTGAATATATAACAAACTGACAGTCATGTGTTCCATCTTCATTTTCATTAAATTCATAATGAAAGTCTAGAAGTTGTGGCTGACTACCTTCTTCTTTCAGTTGTGCAAGAAACTCACGTAAAGGCTGTAAAGTTTGTACTTCAATGTTAAACTTTTTCTCGAACATTTCATTAAATGAAATCATACATTGCAACAATGTTGTATCGTCTTTAAAGTATTTGTATATGTGAATGTTTTGGGCGCTTAAAGACTGTTCGTCATTTTCTATCTCGACTTGAAGTATAAAGTCAACCTTTCTGAAAGCACGTGTTATATACATAGATGTTATGCCAATGTACTTCTCTTCATTTATGTTCACAATCCAGTCTGTTGGAAACTTAAACGTTACTCTGTTCCCCTTTATTTTGACGTCAGGGTTTTCACTACTGAACCCAACAGATAAAGGTATTTGTCTATACATTTAGTTCCGATAAAAATAACCCATTTACTCTTTCTTTGCTTCAGCTTCTTTAGCTTTTGCTTCAGCTTCTTCTCTAGCTTTTTTCGCCAGTAGTCTTGGGTTCTTTTGTCTTCCAGCAGCTAATGCAGCAAGTTGTTTTTCACTAAGTTTTCTCTTTGGTCTCTCTGGCTTTTGTTCTTGTTTTTGTTCCTTCAGTTCGGATAAAATTTGCTCACGAATTTCTTTCTTCAATGCTTCAAAATCTATGACCCCTTGGGTCTTGTCCGTAGGGCTTGTCTGAGTCATTTGACTGCAGATAAAAAAACAAAATTAAAACTTTAACCGATGTAAAATGAGCTTGTCAAAATCAGAGCGAGAGTCTATTATATTAAATGACGCAAGAGGAATACAACATCCTTTCTATTACGTAAGTCAGAGTAAAGATGGTAAAATATATGTAAGAAAAAGAAAGGTTCCATTAGCGAATGCAGAAAGCGACAACATTAAGGTGCATGGCACCGAGGGCGAAGCCCATGTTAAGCCTTCTATTCAAACTGAAAAGTCAATAGAACCAGAAGAAAAGAAGCCAGATGTACTTTCAATAACGAACCAAGAGCTTATTGCAAAGTTCGTGAATTTCATTGAAAAACAAACCGAGTCAAAGAATCCTGACCCGCCAGTGAAAGAAGTTGAGACAAAAGAGAATGTACAGTTCATTGAAAATGTCAAGAAACAACTTCCACCACGAATGCCAAGAAGAAGAGTGAGAATAATGAAGTAAATAGATATTTTATCCGAATCAAAGACATGCAGAACGAACAGTTAAACGAATTTACTCCAGCAGAGCATATTCATCAGATTCGCTCATATTTCGATATCATAGACAATGCAGTTCAAATTGGTGACACTAATAGAAAATATTCTGACGCAAAGATTCCATCACAACCTGGAACTGCTAAAGATAACACATGGGTAACATTCAATCTCTCACCTCCTGGTGAAAATATGTTGGACCTTTACAATACATTCATTACGTATAAAATGGAAGGTCAATTTATTGTAGATAAAGAAATTGGTTCAGGTTCCAATAAAACAAACCCACCAGGATTTTGGATTGGTTTCGATGACGCTTTCTATGCAGTTGCTGGATATCAAATCCTTGCAAATGGTCGTATCGTATATTCTCAAGACAACGCAAGAGAAGAAGCATATATAACTTCAAACTCACAAACTACCGAACAAATAAAGAAAGTAGATGTTTTCTCAAAGACTCGACATGAAGATGTATGGAGTCATTCGGGAACATGCAGAACAGGACAAATTGTTAGTGGTCCAATTACAGCAGGAAAATCATTTGATTTTAAGCTTCGTTTAAGAATTCCTGTTAGAAAGTTTTTACCATTAGAAGCTATAAGATTTATTCCTGCATTTGCTGGTAACATTCAGCTTAAAGTAAAGTTCAGTAGCGACGCATTACAATGCACATCTATATCTGTAAATGATATCATTGCTTTCAATCCAACTCTTAAAGTTGCATTTGCTTCAGATTCAAATCCACCGACAAATAAATTTGTTCCATGGAATGAACCATTCACTATGATAACGAAGGCAATAGAAGCTAGTGAACAGTTACTATTACAACTGTAACCCAGCAACTATTTCGAACAAAGATGGATTTTAATGAATGTTTCATTCATCCAAAGTCATTCTCTTTAGACCCTAACATTTATACAGAACTTGTAGAACATTATACAAACGAGGCTTTATGTTTTTCCTGTTAAAGTTATGGATTGGATTCCTATGGACGGTTCATTCTCAAAGAATACAGATAGTTCAAGTGCAACATTTACAGCAGCTTATACGCCTATTAATGTTAAAAGTATTTGGGCACTATTTAGAAAGAAAGACAACTATTATGTTAATTTTGAGAACCCTAAGTTTAAATATCTTCAGCTTTCCATGGGAGCTTATGGAAATATGCCTGCAGAACCTGAAAAATCATATGGACCTGTATTTTATGAAATGGTTGCGAACGCTTGCAATACAAACAATGATATGATTGGATTTAATGAAGATGTTATGAGGTCATTGGTGGATGATGGTAGTGTGGAACATAAATGGGATAGCTATGACAACACACATTTCTTATGTGGTTTTCCAACAGAAGTGGACTTTTGCTTCCAGCAAGGTCAAACATCTACTGCTCCAATAACATACAAATTGTCTGTTAAAGGACCTATTGAACTAGCAACTGAAAATTACCAAAGCCACTTATTGGATTTATGAGGATTGTTGCTTTGCAATACAAGTAAGACAGTCAGGCATACCAATAATAAGACTTGACGACTATAACTTAGCAACTGACGACAGTGAGGAATAAAGGATGAACGTTTATTTTTAAAGCTTATAAATGAGTTCTTCATCAAGCTCTCGTGAACCTTCACCGTCTATGAAACAAACTTTACCAAACGATTATGGAGCACCTATTGAATATTTCTTACGAGCTGCACAATGGCAAAGAGCAGTCTCACCAAGGTTAGGTGTTCCACCAGCTCCTGTCAAAAATAGCATTTGGTCAAGTCCTTATATAAAATATGGTCTCCCACTAGGTTTGCTAGCTACAGCAGGAGCAGTAATGATGTTGAAAAGAAATAAAGCAAATGTTGTAAATAATACTGAAGTAGCTGAAGTTAAACAAACTCCGACACCATCGCCAAAACCAACGCCTTCACAAACAACACCTTCAATGACTCCTGAACCTATGGAATTACAAACTCCTGTTCAAAAGTCAACTCCAAAACCGACTCCAACATTTAAACCAGAACCTACACCACAAATAAATCGTAAAACTCCTGCGTTTCCTTACTGAAAAAAATAACGTATATTTTTATTTAATATTAAAATTTTTATTTTATTGAAATGACGACTAAAGTCACTGAAGCAATGAAACAAAAGTTTTTGGTAGAATACATTAAATCAGGAACTATTCCAGAAGGTTTTTACGTTCATACTATGAAGGATGGTAGAGTTCAGTTTAGAAAGATAAAGCAACCATTAGATAAAGAAGGAATTTGAGAAAGATTAAACTTCATGAGGACAACATTGCTGAACTTAAGAAGAAGTTAGAAGAGTTGGAGAAAGCAGACGACAGTGAGGAATAAAGCAATGAATTCAACAGGGTAGAAATGAGGTTAAAATCGGGTTAGATATACCCATCCCCTAAATTTATTTTTGTGCTATGTTTTCATACGCGTGAGGGTGGTGATATCATTTATTTTTAAGTTTTTTTTTTTAAATTATTTTTATTTTATTTTATGTAAATGACAGAACAAAAGCAACTCATACAAATCAAAATATAACAAACATACATTTAAACATTTATTCTTCCTTCCTGAGCATAACATGTTCTTTCAAATACATCCGAGACCAGTTGACTATACACTGACTGTTTATAAAGATTGTCATGGTAGTTTTATAAAAACTTATGATGACGAAGGTAAGTTATGTAAATTGTACGTTAAGAAGTTAGAGAAAGTTTATGGCTTCAAGTATGACTACAATAGGGTTAACACTGATGATGAAGATATTGAGGAAAATTTATGAGAACATTAGTGAAGTTGTTAGTGAGAACGATAGTGAGGTGAAATTGTTGGCGGCTTTGTAAATATTTAAGGTTAAGTTAGTTTTTGTGTTCATGTTGTAAAATATACGTTAACAGTTTTGTAAAGTGTCAAATTCACAAGTATTGGGTAAGGTTGAACGCAGTGCCACCATACCCAAGACTTGTATACTAACTTTCATTTCATTGAAGGTGATACTGATTCATCTTATTGGGCAATCGCTGGCGACTCAAATCTTCCTAACACTCAAGCATTTCAGGCGATTGTAACCGATAAACAATTTTATGATAAAAACATTTTCAAATTCGCACCTTTTGATTTCTTCTGTTTTGATGAGAAATTTAAACCTAAATTAAAGAATAAAACTGAAGAAAAAGCACATGAGAAGAAGTTATTGGGTTTAGCAATTGAGAAACAAGGTGATAACATGGTTGCTTTATGCCCTAAGTGTTATACATCATTAAACGGTTCAATTGATGGAAGTGATTTTAAAAAGATTGCACAAAAAATGAAAGGTGTTAGTTTACGACAAAATAAACAATTAACACTAAAAATTATTTGGATATAATAAATGATAAAGTGATATTTGATGGTCAGAATATTAATTTACAACTTAAAAACGGGTCAATGACTCGCTTAACAATCGGTAAGACTGCATTAACAGGAGCACACACTAAGGCTGTATGTTGTGAAAATGGATGTTGTATGCCATTTATTTAATATAATTTAAAATTTTATTTTTAATAAAATGCCACAGAAGAGACAAAAGGAACCGTTAATAATGGTTTTGATACTATGATTCAAAGAGGCGGGCACCCTTAAAACACTTATTTTATTTTTATATAAATGAATAGCGCAGATTTAAAAATTTAATTTATGATTTAGTACTTAATCAAAATTTTCTTACTTATTATGAATTAAAATCATATCTCCAAAAATATAATAAAAATATAACGGGTGATGATGTGGATTATTATTATCCGTATTATAAAAATGAAATTTTGAAATATCATGATAAAATAATTTCTAAAATTAAAGACAAAATTAAAAATAATGAATATACAAAGGAAAAAACTAAATCACAACTTAAACAATTGAAAGATTTCAAAAATAAAGTATTAACAGAAGAAGATATTGATGAATTATATAAATTATATAATCATGAGCCGCAAAAAACAAAGGAACAAAACACCCAGGTCCTTCAGACCATAAATGAAGCACAAGCTTTAATTTATGATTCATTAGTTAAACCATATTCAGCCCGACTTTTAAATGAAGATCAACTTTTGGAATTCATCCTTCAACATAAACTCGAAGCGGGAAAGTATATCAAACCTTTATATACAGCATATTTAAAACAAATGAATAGAATACATCCAGAATTAATGAAGGGGGGAATGAAATCCAAAATCAAAGCAGATAAAATTAAACCACTTGCAACACCAAAACCTCCAACGACAGTACCTCCTCCTTCAGTTAATCCTTCATCATTCACTTTATTATATCCATTTCAAACATTAAAGAAGCAAAAAGATTTTAAAAAGGATTTCAAGATATTAAATAAACCAATTGACCCGAAAATTCAACCGTTAAAGGAAAAATTTAGTCGCCCTTCATTTGCTCCATATCCATATTCATACGAAATCGATCATCTGGAATATTCAAAAGGAAACGTTACTTATTTATTTGCCATTAACATTAACACTAGATATTTATATTGCATTCCAGTGAAAGGGAAAACAGAACAGGAAACAAGAAGAGCTATACAATACTTACTAGATCATGAAAGAGTAGATACTATCAGGGGTGATGGTGATAAAGGATTTCAGGCAGCTATGGCTCATTATTTTCCACAAATTAATTTTTTCTTTTCATCCTCTCCATATACGTTTCATAATAAAATAGTTGATGCGGTAATGAGAACTCTTAGAGATGCGTTAGGGGTTAACGGTCAGATATACTGGGATGGAAATCATGACTCCATCATACAACAGTTAGTATATTATTACAATAATACATGGCATAGAACTATAAACATGAAACCAGTGGAAATGAAAAATGATATTTCAAAAGAATGGGAATATATTAGAAAGCAAATGGAAAGGTTGAATGATGTTAAACGTGAACAAATTAATTCGGGGCTCATGAATTTTAAACAAGGGGATAAAGTTTTGATTCATCTCGATTATGGAAAAACTGATAAATCAATGACAAAAAGAAGACGAAGATTTGACACAATAGCTGAATTTGTTAGATATATTAACGGCAATGCATTAGTTGAAGTTGACAATAAATTAATAGAAATTCCGATTTATTTTATTACTCCATTATATTTAAATAATATTTAATTTTTTTTATTTCGTAAGAAATGAGTGACAACAAAGCAGCCAAGAGTCCCGATTCAATTAAGATTCAGAGTCCAGACAATGAATATAAAAAGAAACTAAACAGAATTAAATCAAAAATATGCTATTACAAAAAGAAGCAGCAATGCGGTGGGGCTGAAAACGATAAAGAGAGGAAAGAAATAATCGAAAAATTAGAAACTTACCGTTCAATCCTTAAACTGAGTGAAGCAAAAATAAAAGAATTTAATAGAATAAATAAATTGATTGGAAGAGATGAATTTAATAAAGATGAATTTTTAAACTCTATTCAAATTTAATTTTTATTCCTCTTCCCGAACCCTTCTGGGTTCTTCTTTCCATCATTACTGCATAACCGCATCTTCTCGGTTTTCGTGGTTTGTTGTTTTTAATTCGTTCTTGCATCATTTTTATCATTTCCTCCCTTGTTATGATTCGTGGTAAATTTTGAGCTTGTGGGGTATCCATTTATATAAAAATAAAATTTTGTTATCAGTTATTTTATCGTTAATGGTTTCAGATTATTCAATAATTAATTATTTTTGAAGAACTGAAGGTGTCACTACGTCACCATGTGTCACTCGGTTAATTAACTTCTCTGAAAAAATGAGACAACATGACATTTTGACAACACAGCAGGATTAAGGAGGAAGGCACTTATGAAGCATTTTTGAATAACTGAAGGTGTCACTACGTCACCATGTGTCACTCGGTTAATTAACTTCTCTGAAAAAATGAGACAACATGACATTTTGACAACACAGCAGGATTAATGCAAAAATAAATTCAAATCATACTTTATAAAGCTTCATTTACAAGTATTTCATCGTCAGTAAATGAATCCTCATTATCGTTTGGTTCAACCTGTTTATATAATCCTTTCATTTCTTCTTTCAAAACATAACACCATGTTTGTTTACCATCTATTCTTCTCTGTTTCTTATCACATTTATCTTTAATGCTCATTTGAAAGTTTTTGTCTTTCATGTCTGATGGTTTGCAGAATAGAGCATTTTCACACGTCATACCTGCACTCAATTCATCATAATGTGTATTTATCCATACATCTAAAGGATTTGTTGATAATTCAATTAAATCTTGTTTGGCTTCAGTCGTCGGTATGATTCGTACGTTAAATGATGAAAGGTCATATTGCATAAAATACGTCAGTAAATTATCATAAAATTCCTTTGTGCATGAATTCATCAAATTCTTGAAGTAATCAAATTGACCCTTGAATTTACCATTAACTCTTAAAACTACGTATCTTCTGTCTCCAACTTCAATTTTGACAGGGTAAACGTTATTAGTTACGAAAATGAAGTTTGCAACGTTCTGAGCAGTTCTTCTGGGTTGATTCTTTTCATTAATTCTTATCTCATTATCCGTTATAATTGATTTCAAAGCGTTGAAGTTTGCGAGTCTGTCTTCACCTACATTCTTGAGTTCATTAAGTACAAGAAACATTTTATTCTCAACTACTGAGTTGAAATTACCCGTTAGCTCACCTATTTCGGTAATGTTTTTACATGAATAACCAGCGAGAAGTTCAGAAATAATGTCTGTAAATCTGTTTTTACCTGTTCCCTGAAGTCCTTTCAAAATAATTGCTGTTTCATTCTTGATTCCAGGATGTTGAATCATTGATGCAATCCAGCCGAGTAGATATTTATACACTTCATCGTTATTATCACAAATGGCTTCTTTAATGAAATTCATAAACATCTCAATTTTTGAGTAATCTGGTTTTTCGAGAACGTTGTATTTATAACCCTGAAACGTTGAGAAAACATCTGGAGAATCAGATTTAAAGCAAACACCCTTAACGGTTAATGAAGACAATTGATTTAATAGTACATCCCATGCTGTTATTGTTTTACTTTCTTCTTTAAATAATTTAATCATTTTGAGTGACTCTTTCATGTTTGATTGAAGAACGAATGATATTTGATTCATTTTGTCGTGTATGTTGTAATCTTTTTGAATGAAGTATTTGTTTCCATAATCTACAAAACGGATTACACGTGATAAATCCTCAATTACTTCAGAACTGTTTTTATACTGATGATTTTCAGCCTTGCGTCTAATATCTGTTATCAAAAACGAGTCATCAAGTTTTATATCAAATGTTATTTTTGGCTTACGTAATAAAGGTAAAACATATTCATCATAATATTCCTTTTGATAAAGTTTTAGAATCTTCACTAAAACAAATGGAGAAGTCATTAAATGTGCATATCTACTACGTGCTTTTTCAAAATTACTTTTTGCATTTTCAGTTAAGCTGCAGAAGTTATAAACGTTATCGTATGCTTCATTAATTAAATGATTAGGTAACGAATTAATTGCTTGAAACAGTGTGAATAATGTAACTTCTTTTTCTAAATTCATGTTTCCACCGTCATTATGTACTTCAAAATCACTGATGCCATCAACTATGCTCTGGGCAAGTTTATCGTCAATGTTTACATCTTTGTTTTCATTCATTATACTCTTTATTTCTTCATTCTTCTGTTCAACTCTTACCTTAATATTCAAATCATTTAATATATCATTCACTGTTCTAGTTAATGTTGAATCGTAACTTCCACGAATGAATGAGTATGTATTGATTGGTTCTGATGCATTCTTGCGAACTCTTGAATCAGCCATAACTACTAAAGAACGCTTTGAATCATCCATAGAAGTCATGATATCGATATCATAATCATTGCAGGAATAGCATTTAATCATTCTGTTCGAAACTGCATAGAAGAAATTAGTGTTGCAATAAATGTAAAGACCTCCTGAAGCGGTTTTAACGATAACATCTTTATCCGAAAGTTTTGATAAAATATCTTTTCTAACTGTTTCTTTAAGTTCATCATTGTACGATTTATTGATATCAACATCTATAATCGTTAAATTTGAAATTTTATTTGCTAATAAAGCTGTACCAGTTTTCCTTCCTCTTCCTCCATCGTGTTTGAGGTAGTTATGTAAATCAATCTTGTTTTCACCAATTCTTTCGTTGAGGGTTTTAGTTTCTGCCACAACTAATTCCTCAGCTAATGAATCAATAAATTTTTCATCAGAAACGATATAGTTGCTGTTGTTGTTTGTTGCTGTCATTTATATAGGAATAAAAAAATAAAAATAATTTTAAAACTAACTTTATTTTTGGACTGCATCAAATTTCCAGTGATGTTGTCGAAATGTCATGTTGTCTCATTTTTTCAGAGAAGTTAATTAACCGAGTGACACATGGTGACGTAGTGACACCCTCAGTTCTTCAAAAATAATTAATTATTGAATAACCTGAAACCATTAACGTAAACATTAACGTAAACATTTATTTCCAGGACTGTTGTCGAAATGTCATGTTGTCTCATTTTTTCAGAGAAGTTAATTAACCGAGTGATACATGGTGACGTAGTGACACCCTCAGTTCTTCAAAAATAATTAATTATTGAATAACCTGAAACCATTAACGTAAACATTAACGTTTACATTTATTTCTGCAGTTCATCCATTACTTCATTACCTAATTAATTACAGACATAAAATATATTTAGTTCATTCGGTAAGCCTTGACCCAAAGGTCTGGGCTCAAGCGCGTTCAATGAATGCGGTACCATGCGAATATAGTCACAAATGGTGGCATATAATCTGCACCCGAGCCTGTTGGATTTGTTGTGAAAGTGTGTGAATGATTTCCTCCTGGTTCAGTTGGTCGAAAAGTCTTTTTTGCTGCATTGTTATAAGATGGAGATAAAACGTCATTGCCAGCTTCATACTCTGAGTTGTATAATGGGTGGTCTCTTAATGAGTGGCTATGGTCGCCAGAAAAGTTTGTCGTTCCTGTATGAGTGTGCGGTGGAAGGTTTGCTTCTTTAATTTTCTTCGAACCTCCTGTTTGCTTTGAATATCTAGCACAGTATAAGAATTTATCTACAATCTGCTTCCACGTACCAAAACCTAAAACTGTTGCTGGATTTGTTGAATTCATTGACGTATAAATAGAACCAACAGGATATAATGTTTGAAGTATTTCATTTTTCATGCTTGTAATCACATCATTTACTTCCGACTTCTTTGCATAATTTTCATCAACATAAGTTTTATCTGCTTTAAGGTCTAAACATCCTGAAACCCATCCTGTATCAGCTTTATCTTTAAAAGTCTCCGATGTCCATTCATGATACCATTCAACCTTTTCTTTAATTTCATTATCTTTTTCATCAACATAAGTTTTATCTGCTTTAAGGTCTAAACATCCTGAAACCCATCCTGTATCAGCTTTATCTTTAAAAGTCTCCGATGTCCATTCATGATACCATTCAACCTTTTCTTTAATTTCATTATCTTTTTCATCAACATAAGTTTTATCTGCCTTCTTATTTAACTCACTATCCACATATTCCTTATCCACCTTCTTCATTATGTCATTTAGGAAACCTTCTATGAATTCCTCATTTAAATTAAATCTTCCAATCTTCAAAACTTTAGGAAATGCATTTAATGCGTAATATCTCTGTTCTTCTGGTGGAATTGATGTTATATCATCCGTTATTCCTTTAATTTTTGAATTCATAAATAAAATTTCTTTTATATTTGATATCACTGCACCACCTTTGCAAACGAATTCGAAATGGTCATTTTTCAATACTATCTCCAAATCTCCATATTTCAACCTTTGCGTTTGTTCTGCCGTCTTTGAATTATATGCATATATGGCGTATGTAATGGTCTGAAGGACCTGGGTGCTTTGCACCTTAAGTTGCTGTTGTTTAATCATTTATTATGATTTAAAAATAAATATTTAATACGTTATCTCATCAGCTATTTTCTCTATTTGAAATTGCCATAATATTTCATTCATAAATTCTAAATCACAATCAAATAGGTCAGTTATTCTTATGGCATTCCAAACGGGAACCGCGGTTGGTTACCATGGATTTCCGTCACCGGTCACATTTTAAAGATTTTTTAAGCCTTATAAAAATATGCTTTGTAAATCATTTTTTGTAAATCGGCAAAAATTTGGTAATTTTCTTCAACTAATAAATCTGCGAATAGCATTTATAATACAAGAACAATCTTTTAAAATGCGTTTGATTCATTTTTGTATAATTTCATATAGGCACATATATTCTTCCGGGACTTTCTGTGATTTTACCGTAAAATCATTAGTTTACACCGATTTTTCCGTATTTTGAATAGTTTACTGCACTTTTTCCGTAAAATTGAGTTACGGGAATCCGCAAAATTTCCGGACCCCATTTTTCATAGAATATAATAATAATATTTGATAAAAAGATATATTATTTATATTTTTGATTTTTGAATTACGGAAAAAGTGAATTGATAACTTGATTTTTTTATATGGTTAATTTTTCAAATGATATTATGAAGATCTAAAATATTAAAAGTAAAAAATTGAATTACGGAAAAAGTGAGGTCAAAAGTGAAATAAATTTGCAGAACAATTTTCATTGAAATAAGCTTTATTTTTCATTATTAATAACAATGCAAAAAAATATTTATCACGGGTTCAAAATTTAAAATTAAATATTTTAATAATTTACATCTTATTCTTTATTTTATATTTAACCCGTGAAAATATCATTTAAAAATTGAATATATTCAAAAAGCTTTATTTTTATTATGACTGCATGGGATCCTCATGTATATGATGAGTGGATTCCATTTAAGAAGACGAAATATCCACCAACTCCTGAAACATTGGAAACAAAGTGTGGAAAAAAATGTTTCACTACGATCGGCTATTATGAGAATGAGCCTAATCAATCAGACAAAGGAAGGCTCTTTACATACTGTGCCGAATGTAGTGAAACATTAGTTCAAGGGCAGTTCGTGCGATGCATTAAAAAAAGCAGGAAAAATGATTTTAAAGATCATAAGTGCAAATTTTTACTCACAATGCCCAACTACGTTCCTGCTGAGCACCAAGTTGAGAATACTCAGCAAGCAGTTGGCTCTGGTAATGATCCTTCGTTAGAAGAGATCATTGCCAGGCTTATTGCGAGCCTAGATATAAGCCTTTATGCCACAATGAATCCAGCATTTAAAAGCTTCCTAGAGAGCTTCGCCAAATGGCTTAAAAATAAAGTCAATCGCGAACAGG
The DNA here is from genome assembly GCF_026262505.1 of Trichomonas vaginalis G3. Lineage (NCBI taxonomy): Eukaryota > Parabasalia > Trichomonadida > Trichomonadidae > Trichomonas > Trichomonas vaginalis. Next base: position 21,526,527 of record NC_067206.1, on the reverse strand, counting down.
GCATCAACTTTACAATCCCAGACATTGAGTTCACACGGCGCGGTGTCAGAGAGGCATTGATTACTTTAGGCAAAACAGACTCCTCTCGGGGCCTAAAGTTCTGCGAGGAATTCCGCATCTTCTCAATTTCCCTGGACTGCGGAACACACGGCAGCCGTCATGGTCTATTCTCTTGTGTGTGCAATCCAGGCAAAACAGATCGCCACCAATTCTTCGACACAACAATTTCGACTAATTGGACATACGAGGACTACCATACGTGGTTTGATTCTCTTAAGGTTAATAAAAACCACGTAGCTGGAGTAGTCGGAGATGGTTTGCCAGCCCAGGTTAAAGGACTCTGCCACTGGAGGCCAGAAGGAGCCCTTTTCCCTGGCTTACAAACCGTGTACATTCGTTGCCTTAACCACGTCTTGAACAATGCTATTGTCCACGCACGTAAGCAATGTCCATTGTTGAATGAACTGATGAATAGAGTTCACCAGATTATCATTATCTTTAAGAATCACGATATGAGAGCGAGATACAAGATCAGGGTTCCATCAAGAAACAATAAGAATTACCGAAAAAGTGACAAAACATCAAAAACAGGGAGGGAGTCTCAATTTTTATTACTTATATTATTTTACAATATTTATATAAATACTCTTTATAATATATTTTACTATAAAATTATACCTCAAATTCAAATATTTAAAATATTATTTACATAATTATCTCAAAATTATATTTTTATATATTATTTTTCATATGTATAAATCATATAATCTATATCTATGCAAATCTCATCTAAAATTTTTTGAAACAAACCGCTACCATTTTATAATGGTCCATCTTAAATTCATCATAAATTCTGGTACATGTTAGTACCAGAGTCTTCAAATCTCAAACACTCTGGTACCAACATGTACCAGACGCGAGTTTCCAATGCCCTCGTACGATTTTCTATTAAGATCTTCTTGAATGAGAAGGTCTTCATAGAAACTCGTACGAAGGCTTCTCTTTTAAATACTCTGGTACCTGCTGGTATCGGAGTCGACTTTACAGCCCTTTCCCCAATTTTGAAGCTGGGGAAAGTTTTCAAGCAATGAAAGGGAAGCTCTCGCTATGAGGTGAAAATCTAGAATTTTTACCTCATAGCGAGTAATCCTTTGTTAATTTCTTGAAAACTTTCTTCAAATTATCAAAATTTCGAGGAAATTTTCCTTGCTTCAAAGTAGAGATGGAGCCCTTTGAGCCACTACATATAGGTCAGTGACTCAAAATACTCCATCTCTACTAGAAATCGCCAAAATTTGGGTCGCAATCTTTGAAATGCGACGCAAGTTTTGGCAATTTCGCGAGGGACTTGCTCCATTTGGTGCATAGATTCACACTTTATGGACCAGATGGAACAATTCTTTCGCAAACAGTGGGAAACTTTGTCTGAATAGTTTAACATTCAGACAAAGTTTCCCGCTATCAGGGAGGGAATTAGAGGGTGGGAGATATATAGATAGACTATAAATCTCTCACCCTTTAATTCCCTCAAGAAAGTTCAAAAACTTGGGTGCAATCAGTTCTGATTGCACCCAAGTTTTTGAATTTTGTATAAGGAATTGTTGGCTATGATGTACTGATCATGAATCAGTACATCATAGCCAACAATTCTACCTTTTAACCAAAGATAATTGATTCGTATGTAAAATATTAAGCTAAAATTTCTCTTTCTTTTAGTACACATTCTTCCATTTCGTGTACATGTATCATATATTAAGTACTAGTTATCTATTCTATATCCTTTATCCCAATTTAGATACTCAAAGATAATTCTTTTTCAGAAGAAAAAAAATATTTTCTATTAAACCGTTATTTTTTCAATGTGAGTTTTCAATTTTATTTTTCCTTTTTGCTGCTCAATGCAACATCCTCCACCCGATCCTCCATGCGAGGTTGATCAAGCCATAGGATATTTAGAATATTCTCGTTTTGTTATAGCTGCAGAGCTGCATGGTAACATAAGATTTGTCAAAGACCCACAAAAACTATCAATTGGAACAGGAGTATTAATCTACCACCGATGCGAATACGAAGGCTGCCCAGCAGGCTTTAAATTTATTAAAAATTTCGACAATTACATTTTTAAATCTGCAAACTTAACTCATATTCACTCAGGACCACCACCACAACATAAAAATACACCTACAAGTGGTACTTACCGTGCTTGGATTAAAAAATTTCTCATGAATCACGGAAGTCCACTTAATGCAACACAAGAAGTCAACAAAACGCTTGAAATACCTAAAGATCATACTTGTATTCACATGACTATGAAACAAACTGCAATCAATCAATTGAAATATTATTTACAACAAAAAGATCTTATGAGATCTTTACCAGACATATCTTTAAATCAATTTCAATCTTTACAAAACTATGTTAATCAATGGGAAGATCAACATGATGACCTTATTTATTTTGACATTCAAGGTGAAGATACTGATTTTCCAGACAAATTGGTTTTTATTTACTCTGATAATGATATGATCTCTCAAATTCATGAAAAACCACCAATTTATCACTTAGACTCTACGTTTAAATTAATTATTCATGGATTTCCTTTTTATGTATTAGCTACCAAATTTGCTAATACTCATTCTATCCCTTTGTGTTATTTTATAATATATCCAGATAATAGTGAAAATATTTCTTTTTGCTTAAGTAAATATTTTGAAACAACTCACACAGAACCTGAATTTATCATGTCTGACTGTGCACTAAACATTTTCAACGGGATTAGGAATTCATTTCCGGAGTGCAATATCTTTTGGTGCGTGCTACATGTAATACGCGCACTTAAAAAGAATCTCTCAAAGATAAATAATGAAGAGATTAGATCAGAAGTCGAAAAATTTATGAACATTTTATGTTATTATCGTGATTGCACAGAAGAAGATGCTGCAAAAATGTATAAAGAGCACATTATTGATAAAATTCAAGATCAATTGGAATTTAATCAATACTTTACACGTCAGTGGGACATTCATAAACAACAGTGGATAGCCGCTGCCAGACCAAATGAATTAACCGTTGTGAATAACGTTTCTGAATCTTTATTTAAAAAGATAAAATATCACGATTTTGGCTGCGTTAAAAATCAAAGAATTGATGTTTTTGTCAAAAATCTTTTAGAAGAAGTTGCACCCAATTACTTTTATCGTATTAAAAACGATTTACTTCAAACAGGTTTTATTCCTTCAATTAGAATTCGCGAGCCTCGATTGACAGATTATAAAACAAAATTGAAAAGAGAAGTTCAATCACGTTTATACCAAGTATTAAATTTTGTTCAGAATCAAGAAGCCAATTTGAATCCATTAAGATTTTTATTGGAAAATGCTGAAGAAAAACTTTCTCAAATAAATGAGAAGATACAAAATTCAATTACATATTTAAGATCGTTTGAAATTCCAAATGAATTGTTAGATACGTATATGTTGGAAATTAATGAATAAAAAAAAAAAAAAAAAAAAAGGTAGTGAGGCTTCCAGGCACTTCGTGCCTTCTAGCCCTGATGATGTTTAGTAATAAATGAAGTTTTTTATTCGGAAAATTGTTAGTCTTCTGGGTCGAAAACATTATATATAATGTGTCGCTTTTCACAAATTATATATGTTTTCATGTTTTGTCAAACATGAACGTACATGTTTTGTCAAGACTTCTTCGTAAATGTTTTGTCAAGACTTCTTCGTAAATGTTTTGTCAAACATGAACGTAAATGTTTTGTCAAGACTTCTTCGTAATGAGTGTAAATGACCAAAAATATAATTTAGGGTAGAAGGTTAGATCTAACCTCTTTTCTAACCTCTTTTCTACCCTCTTGAATTTGTCATGATTTCTTCGTAAATGTTTTGTCAAACATGAACGTACATGTTTTGTCAAGACTTCTTCGTAATGAGTGTAAATGACCAAAAATATAATTTAGGGTAGAAGGTGAGATCTCACCTGTTTTTTCACCTCTTTTTTCACCTCTTGAATTTTCATGACTTCTTCGTAAATGTTTTGTCATGATTTCATCGTACATGTTTTGTCAAGACTTCTTCATCGTAATGAGTGTAAAGGACCCAAAAATATAATTTAGGTGAAGAGGTGAGATCTCACCTGTTTTCTCACCTCTTTTCTACCCTCTTGAATTTTCATGATTTCTTCGTCATAGGCACGGAGATAGGACGGTTATTTTACAAAACTGACAACACTTTGACCGAGTAGTTTTTTGTGCTGAACAAATAGTGTCATATAAACATCTGTCAAAAACCGTTTTTTACTTCACTTAAAATGCCACGTAAGCTACGTAAGAATATACGTAAGAGGAAGAGAGCATTGAAACATCCAATAGTAAAACTGACACCACAACAACAGTTGCAACAACAAATGATGAATGACCCCACTATGTTGCAACAAATGTCAAGCAACCCTATGCTCTTAAACCGAGTTCTTGGTGCACAGAGTGGAGGTTTAAGAGCGGCACTTTTAGCGAAAATGGCAGGCTATGGTGGAGCTGCAGACGGAACAGCTTATAACCCTCAAAGTCAAATGAATTTGAGTTCACTCAAAAATCAAATAGCAGATGTCAAAAAGTCAAACATAGACATACAGAAACAAATAAGTGAAAACGAAAAGAAACTAGAATATGACAGACACACAAAGAAACTCAATGAGTTAAACGTAGAGAAAAAGAAGAAAGAAGAACAACTGAAAGAACTAAGTACAGAGGAATATGCGAAAAAAGTGTCAGAAAAAGCAGCAGAAGTAGCAAAAATGGAACAAGATGTTATAAATTTGAAAAACCCATACTACTCAATATAAAGTACTGAAAGATGAAGAGATAAAACAAAAAGCCCTGAAGACATATATGGATAGCGATGAGTATAAAAAAGAAGTTGAAGCAAATGTAAAGGCAGAAAAACTTTTACAGTTGCAAAACCAAACCGTACAGTATGAAAACTTAGCACAAGAAAGTAAAAATAACGACGCAGCCATGCAAAAGGCAATGAAAAGTGCAGAATATATAAAAGCTAATAATGACTGGTTAGATGCCCAAGCCAACGCCAAAGCAGCCCAACTTATAGGGTCAATAAGGACAAAAATACAAGCGGATGAAGACAGTTCAAATGAAGCTTTAATGAATGCTGACTTTAAGAACGCCTTCGAAGCTCTTCATAGTAAGGTGAAACTAGTGAACGACTTCTCATCTGGAAAGAAACTGAAGTCTGAAGGTTTCGACAACGAGTTAAGAGAAGTAGCACAAAATATGACGAAAATAACAGATACAGCAACGAGACAGGCAGTTCAAAGTGCCTATGACGCCGTTAGAGCAACTGTTGTGGAAAGTCAAGAAAAAGAGTTACAACAGACCAAAACAGACCTAGTAAATGCTTTCTTAAGAACGAAAAGTCAGGTAGGACATTATGCTGCAGATGGAACATATGTGCCAGCTGGTGGAACTTATATACCAGCTGGTGGAACTTATATACCACCAAACCCTCCAAGAGAAGCACCTGCACCAGGACTACCTAAAACATTTACATCGTCACATGGACACAGACACAGGCATGCACCAAAACCAACACAACAACCAACACAACAACCAACAGTTCAAAACACTGCACCACAACCAACAGTTCAAAACACTGCACCACAACCAACAGTTCAAAACACTGCACCACAACCAACAGTTCAAAACACTGCACCACAACCAACAGTTCAAAACACTGCACAGCAACAACCACAAACAGAGCAAGGACATAAAAGAAGTAGAGAACAAGGAAACCAAGAATTCTTAAAAATGCTTAAGGAAAATTATGGTTACCCAGATACTCTTGACTTTAGTGACAGATATAAAGAAGCTATTAGAAAGTTCAAGGAAGGAAATACTGACCCGAACCTATTTAGCTTTATGGCTCAGCACCAAATGGGATATAATTTCAAACCTGGAAAATACAAGCTCGCTAAGGGATATGATTTAATAGCATATCATCCAAATGACATGACTGAATTTACTCCGAGATATTTGGTGTCAGAGCTAAATGATAATTCAACTCTCTTCATGAAACGCGTAAAAAATAGAGACGGAACGAAAGAAGAAAGGTTTATGAGTCCGGATGACTTAGATAGGGAACTTGTTAAAAACGGTCTCGGAATATATGAAATGCCAGCAGATGAGGTACAAGAAACTCCACAGGAAGAAGTTCAGATACAACCAGACATGGAAGAAATAGTTCAGCAACAACAGCTAGAAGAGCCTGAAGGAAACAAACAAGTCCCTCCTTTGGAAACTAACTTCACAGAACTAGATGAAGATTTGGAACAGCCGAAAAATCTTGACCCTCAACAAGAGTATGCGGAGAATATGGAATCTTTCCAAGAGTCTAAGAAAAATTCAGCTGACATAGTAGAAGAATATCGAAAAATGTTCGCCGACATACAAAAGACTCCAACATCAGATGAAAATTTCAGCATAGAATGGAAAGAACTGAAAGAAAGTGTACGCAAATACAACAATCCTTTTTACTTACGACCATATAACGTTCAATCTTTGGCTGAACTCGGTGAAAATAAAAGGTTAAATTTCACCAAAACATATAGAAATGAAACATTGTTTAAAGTTCATTCAGAACCTAACCAATATGGAAACAAACCTACTTTTGTTTCTTGCAGACTATGGAACTACAATGAGATGGGGTCATAAAGCTAATCCGGATAGGTGGTTCATAAACTTACAACCACAATTCCAAGAAGTTGTAGACGCAATGGAAGTGAATGGTGAACCAGATATAGCTGGTATTTTCAGCGCGGCTTTAATGCCATTGAAAGATATGAAACATGCAGATATTTTGGACCAGTATGAAATGAACATGGCTGATGGAAATATAACACCTGACGTTCTAAACATTTATCTCAAAGAACTACACAGAACCATAAAGATGGTATATTTGGTGAAGAGTTTAGAAAGAAAGTTAGGGAGAGAAGGAAGAGAACCTATTGTACATGACCTTGCAAACGAAAGTTTGCAAAATGTCATAAAAACTTACTTTGCAGACAATGAACTGAGAAGGGATGAATATTTAAGAAAACTCAAATGGACAGTACCAAATGAAATGTTAGTATTGAAAAACATGTTCCTTGACAAAATAAAACCAACTACAGAAATAAATGACGCAAGACTGAAACATTGGGTAAAAGCTTTCCCATTCACAAAAGATATTATTGGTAACATGGAAAGAAAACCAGAATGGCTACAAAAACATATATTTGGAAACGAGCTTATTCCATATGGACAAGCTCTGTTTGAAGAGCTTGAACCGGAACTCAGGAAAGAGTCATGCAAACAATACGCGAAGACTCAAATACAAACTATGACAAAATCTTTCTAGGATATAGGTTACCTGAGATGGGCGACCAGAGCCCAAAGGCAAAAAGGACATGGGAAATTTACAACATACTAGGTGAACATGAGGCAAAGATGCAACAACTTGAAGCAGAGGGCAAGTTACCAAAAGCGACACCAAAGAAGAGTAGAACAAAGTGAAAGTAGTGAAGAAGTAACTTCATCTAGTGAAAGTAGTGGCAATGAAGGAAAAAGAAGAGTTAAAAACTCAGTCAGGAAGAAAGTAAAGCTTGGTACGAGTGGGTTCTATTATGATATATAAATCAACTATTCTATATTTTTACCCATATGAAATGTACGCCGCTCAGAATATAACGCCAACAGTTTTGGATGCCATGAACGGAAATGTTTCCGAATGGTATAACGAATGCGACAATGCCATTAGAAGGTCAGAAATAGTTCCTGGAACTTACGAATATACAACTGCTGTTTCTTATGGAAACGTAGGTGAGTTTGGAGAAGGTTCTTCAACAACAGTAGATATTGCTTGCGACAGGTTTCATATTATTTCTATTGACAACTCATTCTTATACGTGGAACAAGACATTGAAATAAAACCTTCTGCCAAGTTGTCTGACAAGAAAGGTTGCAATGGAATTTTCTATGTCGGATACCAATATGCTCCAGAAGTTTTCATGGGATATAAGATATATTCTAACTCTGACTTAGTTCAAACAGTAACATGGGCAAACTATGAATGGTTCGCTTTGAGAAACTCAGTACAACCACAAGCTAGAGAACAAACAGACCAGTATGCAAATATTGAAAAAATAAGAAGACTTGACCCTAACGTTCCAGGAGTTTATGTTAACCTTTCTGGTTCAGATGGAACTGCTGCCACTAAAGTAAAACTGAAACTTAGAGTTCCTTTGTCATCTTTCCTCATCTTCAGGTTTTTAAGATACTTGCCAAACTGGGCAGGAAAAATTTCTATCGAACTTACTCCAAGCAAAAATAACTTAGTCATTGCACCAACACAAGACCCATTCAGCATTACTGTAGCTGGAACTGGTGGAGCCAAGTTCTGTGACTTTTGCAAAGACAAAGTTGACTTAGACTTTGGTTTCTCAAACTTCAACAATGAAGTAAACTATTATTTCAATGCTGCTGGAACTGCTTGGGACCCAGTTAAGTTCACATGCGAAAAGTTTGAATGCAAGAGAATAGAAAGCAGACTTGCAGTCTATATGTTGGACCCAGATATTTCAAATGCTTTAGCTGCCAAATATATTGCAGTTCCACTTATGTTCCCTATACACCAAATATCTGTCAAAGACTTTGCAGGTGAAGTTGGAAACCAAAGTGCTGACCCGGTGCAAGAACAGATATTGCTTTAACAACTGCAATGAAACATGCAGATACTATGTTTGTACTGTTCAGACGAACTATAAATGACTATTCTTGTTTCTACAACCCCGGTATTAATATCATATAAACATAGATGGCAAATATTATCCAAGAGAAGAATATTCTACAGTTGAGGATATGAGGTCATACAACTTGACATTAGATGCTATGAACTTTAACAACAACTTCACAACAACCATTAACCCTGAAATGCAAAGTTCTATTATGCCATATGTGAAAGTATGGACTCATACAGGAGGTCAAAAAACTCAATATACAAATGGAGACCGTTCAAACTTTTGGCTTGGCATTCCATTTGCTGACTCAGAAGACTTTATGGGTGGTATTTCAACTGTTGGTACAGTTCAAATACAATATACTGGTGACAGAGACGGTCCAGATGAACTGAGAGCAAAGAAGTTTACAAAACCAATAGCACTTTTCACGGAAGATGCTCTTTTGAAGATTCGTTCGATGAAACCTGCTGGGGCTCCTCAGATTGGCATAACGACAGCTTCCATCGAGCAGATTTTGGCAGCAGGTCAGTAAGTTGTTCTTGAACTGACTTCTCTCCGTCAAATATTGACAGTACGCCAGTTTTGACATAATATTGTAAGATAAACTTACCTTTAGAAATATCTGTAAGTTTTGAAGTTATATTTTTGTCTGCTCAAGAACTTTCACCATTTCAGTTATACCAACTTTCTTTGCTTTATGGAAATATTTTGGTTCAGCAGATATTGCTATTCTATAACATTTACCATTGTTTGTATAAAGAACTATTCTGTCAATGTATTTGTATTGTTTGTGTGTGTAAACTTTGTTTTGCTTCAATTCGAAGAGATACTCGAATACGTCCATCTTTTTATTCTAAGTAAAATGTCATTTCCGAAAAATAGAAGCGTGAGTGTTTCAAAAGGTTTAATGGCGGTAGCAGATGTGAAGTTAAATTCACCAACTCAAACAAACAGTCAAAGTGTTGTTGTCAATGTCAAAGACAGAGATGTTGAAGTGGGGAAACCATACGAAGACAAAGATGGTATAACAATTGTTCCTGTAAAAGAACAACCAACATATCCTGAAGTTAGCAGAGACTTAAGTTCTGTTGCAGATATTCGAAACGACTACCAACAACTGAAAGACAAACTTCAAACTCAGGAGAAGATTTGTCAAGCTTTAGGTATAATGTTAAACTTGGTCGAACACAACCCTGTAAAAGTGAACTCATATGTCATTGCACCTCATGAAGTCTTGAAAGAACTATTGAAACTTTTGACAGAGGCAGACGATATAAACATCAAAGAAATAGAACCCGACATTAGTTGCTGTGGTGTTTCATATAATGTCATTGACAAGATATACGTTATGAAAGGAGGTGAAACGTTGAACTTAAAGTATAGTTTCCCAGACGTCATAAAAATATTTGACGACCACAACATTTCATTAAAATTTATTTGCTAAGTAAAAATGTCAAAACTTCTTGAAAGATGTTTGAAGAAAAATAATATAGACTTTATTTCATGTAAAGGACTTTACACACTTTTGAACGATATGAAAGACCCTGTTTTGTTTATTCGTGTAGACAAAGGAAAGTTCTATGTCTTTACAAAATATTTGAACTTCTTAGACAGAGAACTTCAAGAAACGCCATGTGAAAGTTTAGATGAAGTTCTTCTCCACTTTCAGAAAAACTTTTAAATATATATAAATGGCAGAAGACATAATGGTTTATACTATTACGACTAAAAACCCTGGTCATATAATTCTATAACAACAAACTTACAAAGTCCTCAAGGACGGTATTGTAAACTAACCTTAAACACAATGACGACTAAAGCCTGTTTTGCTCTTTTGACACCAGAAGACTTTATTGTTGTGAATGGTAAAAAATACTCCTTTGAAGATACTTACTCAGATATACCACCAACAGGTTTTGTTGACTTATTTAATACTTTAAGTACGGGTGTAACATGTGCTGCAACTAGAGCAGGTTTCATTATGTTTGGATGTCCGACTGAGTTTACTATAAACGATATGAGCTATAATACAAAACTTATTTCTGGTTTTTACTACCAACAGTTTCCTATAACAGGAAAAGGTGTCATACAAGGAATGTCTATTCCATTGACATTAAGCACACCAATCTTATATATTGTTTCAAACTTAGGTTCAAAGTGTTATTCGAATGTCGACAGAAACTATTATGACCAAAAGATACTTATGCGTATAAACAATACTTTCTCTGCTGGTTTGCCTATTGTTCATTCGAATGCAGAATTTTCAACCTTAGTGAACTCAAACACTTTGGCAAGTATAACGTTGACATTTAGTTGACGCAAACTTTGTTCCTGTAAAACTTTTATGTCCTATGTATTTGTCAATGACGGCAGAAAGTTTCGAATTGGAAGATGCAACTGGTGAAAGTATTGTATTACAAGAACAACTTCAACAACAAATAGCTCAAGAACAACAAATGCAACAAATGCAACAACAAAGTCAAGAATAAAAAAAATATTTTTTTTATTTTATAAAAATGTACAGAATAGATGTTTCAGATTTTTATGACTTCCAAGCATTCAGAAATATGTGTCCATTTAGAGACTATAACAAAGCAGTCGAGAATTTGAAACGTTTAGTCATTTATGTCGACTCTGCCCCAGAATGTTATGTTATGAAAGAATGGGATGTAGTCTTTAACAAACCTAAAGCGACAATAGTTTCAGAACAAGAATGTAGACAGAAACTTAAGAAAATAAAAGTCGTACAAGTTGGCATGAAGATGTTAGATGCTTGGGATATCTTATTGTCAAAGTTAGAAGATTTTTCAGTTCGAGGTATAAAGTTCTATACACCTTCTCCAAACTTCTATTCTATCTTCACTGGATATAAATATGAACAAGTAGAATGGAAAGAAAATGTTATAGAAGCTTGGTTAGACCATGTCAAAGAAATTATATGCAATGGAAACGAAAGAGTCTATGAGTATATCTTATGTTGGTTTGCAAACATCTTACAACATCCAAGTGCTAAAAATGAAACTGCTCTCATTATAATTGGAAAACAAGGAACTGGTAAGAACACATTCTTTACAGATATTTTGTGCAAACTGTTAGAGGGCTATTCGAACCCGAATATGACAAACTTAGAAAACATCTGTGGCAAGTTTAACTCCTCAATAGAGAATATGAAACTTATAGTTTGCAATGAACTTCAAAGTATAGATACAACAAAAGTTTTGAACTCAGATGCTTTTGAAGAGTCTTATAACAGACAAAGTTGGTGTTGTTGAAAGAAAATATAAAGACCAAAGAGTTTGTGGAAAATGTTGCAAACTTCATTATGGTTTCAAACAATACTGTTCCGATGAAGTTAGAAAGTTCTGACAGAAGATATGTAGTTGTCAGAACGTCAGAAGCTCATATGCAAGATACAGAATATTTTGACGCTTTGTCAGAATGTTGACATCTGACTTTTACAACCACTTGTTCTCATATTTCATGACATTAGATATTTCTAAGTTCAATCCAAGACAAATTCCAACATACCGAAGAGAGACAAACATGTTAGAAGCAAACAAGAGTGTATATGAACTGTTCATAGAAAACTGACTTTGAGTGTTTAGATGAAAGGTCACTTGTACGATTCGTATAAACAATATTGTCAAGAATATGGTTATTATGACAGCGTCTAAACGTACATTCTTGGCAAATGTCAAAAGTCTTTTAGACGTACAGAATGGTGATATACAAAGAAAAATTTTTCTTGAGTAAATTTTAAAAAAAATATTTTTTATCCGATAGAAAAGATGGCAAAATTCATCTCAGTAAACAAGTACATGTCAGGACTTAAAGAAGAACTAGACCCATTCACATATTTGAATGTTTACTTCTACCATTTTGAAAAGTCTTCATTCAGCAAAGTTTGGAACATCGAACCAGTTAAGTTTTGCTATTGTGACTAAAAATGGTGCGAAATTTGAAGACTTAGACATAGAAGGTTTGTTAGCAGTCAAAGAAAGTTTTGACAGAAGGTTCAAACCTTAAAGAAGGCAAAGCATACAAACTTGTTATACCTTATGAACCAAAGAAAGCAGACGACTATGAATATTATGAGTCTAAGATAGTTGAAGTTCAAGGTAAATTGGGTAAAAAGATTTTAGAGTCTAAGCCAGTGTTTACTCCTAAAGAGGAAGAGAACATTGGCATTGACCCAGAAATGTTCTAAAAATAAAATTTTATTTTTACATGTCAAATTTCTTTTTCTCTGGAACTGGTTCAGGTTCTTTCTTCTCTTCTACTTTCTTCTCTTCTTCTACTTTCTTCTCTTTCTTTTCTTTCTTTTCTCTCTTCTTCTTTTCTGGTGGAGTTATGTCAAATTTCTCAGAACCATATTTATGTAAAAGTTCTTTGTCCTTTAATAGCTCATCTATTCTGTTTTCTATTTCATCTTCAAGAACAGCGCATGTGTCTTCTTTGCATTCTAAGAACTTTTGTTGGACTTCATCTTTCCAATCGGCATCATCTCTGTCAACAAGTCTGTCATTGACAAATTTTAAGACTGCTCTTTGTAATGTTTTATGGTTCTTGTCATATTCCCAGAAACAGAACTTTAGAACAAATTCACCTTTCTTGTTTACACTATGTAAGATTTTATGGTCGACAGATGTTTTGCTGTCAAAAAGCTTGTCTCGAATATAGATAGCGAAATCGCTAGACATTTTCTAAAAGATAAAAATTTTAATTTTTCTAAAAATATGTTAGAAAAAAAGTTTGCTGACATTGACAAGAAATTTGAGAATGTTTTAAACAAGAACAAGAGGAAGTTAGAAAATGCTCAGATAAAACCCATACATGACAAGTTCTTATTTGCTCAGAATGGTATAACAGGTCTAATTGCACCACCTGGGTCGGGTAAGACTTTCACTTATCTTAAAATGGCTGCACAACAACAAGAACTAGATGAGAAGAACCCATTCTATGAGTTAGTTGTTATTTGTAGTACTTCTGGTCAATTTGACCAAACCGTCAATTCGTTCAAAGATATTATAAAGAAGTCTAAGTTAGTATGTATAAAGGATACTGAGTTGTTAGATTGGATAAAGAAGTACCAAAGAAGGGTTTTGAAGTACAATGCTATAAATGAGTATATAAATTCTAAGTTTAAAGACCCAAATGAGGAAATGCAGAGAATATTAGAGAAGAAACACTTCAGAAACAAACAGAAAGAGATAGAATACATTTCGAAGAAATTGCAATCGTACGATTGGAAGACATACCCTCATAGATGTCTTCTTATCTTAGATGATTTCGCCTCTCATCCTTTGTTAAAGAACAGAGAACAAGATATGTGTCGAATTCTTAAGAAGCTCAGACACTTTAACATCTCAGTTGTCATTTGTGTACAGACAGCAAAGAGTTTAAGTAAGGATGTAAAGAGAATACTGACTGACATTGTACTTTTCCCCGGATTGTCCGAAGACGATTTCATGGAACTTATGAAAGAGTCCATGGCAGGTAAGTTTGACAGACATGAACTATGGAGAAGTACAAAGTCATACAAGACCCTCATACTTCTTTCAGAATTCATATCTACGCAAACAAAGTTCAAATTGTAAAAAGTCAAGCTTGAAAAATCTAAGTGTTTAGTCTTAGTAAGTCTGTTGTGGTGCTGGGGCTGTCGGTTCTTCTGGCTTTGGAAGGCATTCAGGAAGAGGAACGTCAGTCATCCGTTTGTGTCCTGTCGGAAGGAAGAACTTTTCCTGTCGGAAGGAAAAATTTTTTCTGTTGGAAGGAAAAACTTTTCCTGAAGTTCGACCAAAAAGTTCTCAATTTTCGAAAATTTGAATGGTTTACGGACGGACAACTGGAAAATTTTTTCTTGTCGGATGGAAAATTTTTTCCTGTTGGAAGGAAGAACTTTTCCAGTTGTCGGGAAAATATTTTTCTGTTGGAAGGAAGGACTCGGAATGCAAGAAAGACTTGACGAGGCAATTTACCTAATTGAGCTACTTGAGCCATCTGAAGTCAAGCTTGAAAAATAAAGAGTGCAATTTACTCTACTTGTTTGAAGTTGTCAAAATACTCTGTTATTTTTTCCTTTAACAATGGCAAATCTTCTTTGAAGGTAAGTATTGTACAACCTTTAATATCATAGTGTGTTTGAGGTAACGTATCTTGAACTATTTGTTTCACATCTTCATTTGGGGTCATTGAAATCGGTAAGTTTTCGCGATAGAACCAATTTCTGTCAGATTTGTAAATCTTAGCAAGGTCGTAAAAGCTTTTGTTGTTTCTTCTGACTAAATGCAACATAACCATATCTTTATCTTCTTCATTTTCCATCTCTTCAGTATAAATCATATACTTATAGTTCTTTTCCTTTCCTTTTGGTACCGAACGTGGTATTCTTTTCTGAATGCTTTTGTCTTTTGCTTCAAGCTTGTTCTCTAGCTCTTCACGTTCTTGTCTGTGAATTTCGTCAAGAAGTTTACAAACATACCAAGCATAACGAGGCGAAGCCCACATTGCAACAGCATTTACAAGAAGTCTATGTACATAATATCCTCTCAAACCGTTTGGCAATTTTTCACGATTTTCGTACGGAATCTCTACCCTCGGTTTTCCGAGGGTAGCAAACATATGAGGAAATTCTTCTAAAAGTTCTTTTGTCTGTTGGTTTTCAAACCAATGATATGCTTGCTTTGTAGAACGAAGAGCGTTCAAAATACTTTGCATTTGGTACATATCGTCTTTGACTGAACGAATGAGACGGAGTTGTTTGTTAAACTGTATGTACTCGTATTCTTCATTTATAGCTTCATGGACTATAACTGTTGTTGTGTTCTCTGTTGTTGACATATCTGTCTTTACATACAAAATAAAAAAATAAATAAAAATAAAACTAACTTTATTTTTTCTATCTTAAGGAAATTCATGATTTTCATGAGTTTTATGCAAGACCGAAAAAAGTCTGTCTAGAGAAATTTCACTGTTTTCATAGAGTTTTATGCAAGACCGAAAAAAGTCTGTCTAGAGAAATTTCACTGTTTTCATAGAGTTTTAGGCGACTAAGGTTTCTTACGTACTCGCTGTTCTTCACTGTTTTTCGTACGGAATCTCTTCTCTCGGTTTTTCCGAGGAAAGCAATCTTATGCCATTTTACTCAGATTTTTGTGCTGAATTCAGCAAAAATATATTTTAGGGTAGAAGGTTAGATCTAACCTGTTTTCTAACCTGTTTTCTAACCTGTTTTTTTCACAAGCGTTTTACATGGTAAACGTTATTTTTACATGTATTTTTCAGCAACTTCGTCAAATAATTTTATAGCTTTATCTATCTCATCTACTTCAAACGTTTCTTTACCTTTTATGGGAGCACCATACATTTTCTCAAACTTTTCAAGTAGTTCTGTTTCAGCAGCTCTCATATCGTTAACGAACACAACCTTGACTCTATTGACTGTACTGTCATATCTTTGAGTTATATTATATGTTCTTCCTATCTTATATCTCTTTGTATTGAAGTCCTTCGGTTTCTGAACGATGTAAAGTAAGCCTTCACTGCAACGTTCCGTATCGAATGAACCATATGTTATGAAGTTATATCCAACAACTGGGTCTAACCATAACAAAACTATTGGTATAAGACTTTTGTCAATGAGATATGCTGCAGTTCCATAGAATCTTACCGATATCATAAGCTCAGGATTTCTTGTCAAAATTTTCTGACTAGAAGCAATTCTAACCCAGTCCTTTGTTTTCTTTCCAAATGGAGATATAATGTCTGACAAAGAATATTTGTTGTATTTCTTTGAGTATCTTACGTTTAAATCACCTATTCTAACCAATTTGGTGTCATTGTCTATCTTTTTAACTGTTTCAAACTCATTGTTTGTCATATATGTTCTTACATACAAAATAAAAAAATAAATAAAAATAAAACTAACTTTATTTTTTCTGTCTTGTATAAAAGATATGATTTCAGGGATTTTTTTGACGAAGTGTCAAAGTTCTCTTCGTAAAAAAATAACAGTTATATAATGAAATTTGGTCATTTTTTCACGATTTTCATGAGTTTTAGGCGAGTAAGATTTTCTATCTTGTATAAAAGATATGATTTCAGGGATTTTTTTGACGAAGTGTCAAAGTTCTCTTCGTAAAAAAATAACAGTTATATAATGAAATTTGGTCATTTTTTTACGATTTTCATGAGTTTTAGGCGACCAGGTTTTTTTCCCTACTCGCAATTTTTTACGATTTTCGTACGGAATCTCTACCCTCTTTTCTAACCTCTTGAATTTTCATGATTTCTTCGTAAATGTTTTGTCAAGACTTCTTCGTATATGTTTTGTCAAGACTTCTTCGTATATGTTTTGTCAAGACTTCTTCATCGTAATGAGCGTAAATCAGACAAAAATATATTTTAGGGTAGATGGTTAGATCTAACCTCATTTCTACCCTCTTTTCTACCCCAGTTATTTTATAAGCGTTTTACATGGTAAACGTTATTTTTTAAATTTTGTGAAAACTCAACGGTTTGACACATGCCCTAAAAATTATTTTACTCAGAATTTTGGTCATTTTTCAGCAAAAATATATTTTAGGGTAGAAGGTTAGATCTAACCTCTTTTCTAACCTGTTTTCTACCCCAGTTATTTTATAAGCGTTTTACATGGTAAACGTTATGAATTCGTGAGACTCTAAACAGTTTTGTAGCTTCTATTTCTTCGCTGAGGATATCGAATGTTTTAACTATGCCGAAAGTTTCTTTATACTTCTTCTTGACGTCAGATAATAGGAAATCGTCAGCAGTTGGATAGTTTTTGTTCAGAAATTCTAACATGTCCATTTTATTTTCTACCGGCTTCTCTGCCTCCCTCTTTAAGTCTGCATAGTCGTTTCTCATTCTTTCTATCTCTTTGACGGAGTAGTTATATTTCCTAATTGCTGCTTTACATTTAGAACATTGCGGGTTCATTTTTGCGTTATATTCTGAAACCTTACCTGCTAAAACAACCAAGGCGTCAATGGTTTTCTTTAACTCAAAAGTTGCTGGTTTTATCTGTTCATTCCATACTTTGCCTCTTCTATCTTTATCTCTTATCTGCCATACACATTCAGCAACTAACGAAACAAAGTTGTCGTAGGTCTTAAATTCTTCAGATTTATATATGTCAGAGATGTTCTTATATAACATGTCGCAATCTTTGTCCATAACTTTATGGTTGCAATGAAATCCTAGAAACTCATAGTTTACCTTTCGTATGAACTTCTTTATTTCTACTGAGTCAGTTGCTTTGACTTCTATTTCGTCGAATTCAGGAATAGTTAGTTTTTGTTGCTGGATTTCAGGTAGTTTAGGCAAATGGTCAATAATGTCCTGCATTTCATAAAGATACTGTTCATTTGTTTCATCTTTCGCACTACAGTCTAAATTACTTGTTAAAAGTTCTTGCTTTATCTTCTGGATTTTTGTTTCGAAAGTATATGAAGAAGGAATGAAGCTTTTCATCTCTACTAACATAGATGTTGGATTCATGACTAAAGAGTTTGGTGCTGTTGTTGTTTGAAGTGTTGTTGTGCCGATTGTTGAAATCATATCTTTTATACAAAATAAAAAAATAAATAAAAATAAAACTAACTTTATTTTTTATTTCGGGAAAATTCATGAAAATTCAAGAGGTGAAAAAAGAGGTGAAAAAAGAGGTGAAAAAACAGGTGAGATCTCACCTCTTCACCTAAACTTTATTTTTGGGTCCTTTACACTCATTACGAAGAAGTCTTGACAAAACATTTACGAAGAAGTCATGACAAATTCAAGAGGTTAGAAAAGAGGTTAGATCTAACCTTCTACCCTAAATTATATTTTTGGGTCCTTTACGAAGAAGTCTTGACAAAACATTTACGAAGAAGTCATGACAAATTCAAGAGGTTAGAAAAGAGGTTAGATCTAACCTTCTACCCTAAATTATATTTTTGGGTCCTTTACGAAGAAGTCTTGACAAAACATTTACGAAGAAGTCATGACAAATTCAAGAGGTTAGAAAAGAGGTTAGATCTAACCTTCTACCCTAAATTATATTTTTGGTCCGGGAACAAAATGAACGAGGTCAGGATGTATGTAAATACCTTTGAATTCATTCATAACACCCTTAGTAAGCTCATAAAATGCTTGTTTTGAGGTCGAGCCACTTTTGGCTCCACCGTATTCTTTCAACCAAAACTCAAGAATTTCCTGCATGAATTTTATATAAAAACCAACCGTCTGAATTCAGACTGTTGCTATATTCTTGACAAAACATTTACGAAGAAGTTTTGACAAATTCAAGAGGTGAAAAAAGAGGTGAGAAAACAGGTGAGATCTCACCTCTTCACCTAAAAGTATTTTTCAATACTTTTTCAGCACTTTTCCGTAGTTATATATGAAAGACAATTCGAGATAAAAGTCATAGTACAATGGAATAATATGTTGCACACCATTTGTTGTGAACCAAACTTGAAAGTCAGAGAAACTGTTACTAGGTGGTTCGTAGAATTTAGAAGCAAAGTCATAAAAGTCCTTACCAATACATAGAAAACTATTGTTGCTTGAACTGAAACTTGCATGACACATAACATTTTGAGGGTCAAACACGTTTCTATAAACTGTCAAATCTGCTGGTGGAAGTATAAATTTAAATGGACCATCTGGTGGTAATGGTTCGTTCTGGTTTAGTAACCGAAGAAATTGTGCCCAAGAACGTTTGTCTACTTCCCAAATTAAAAACTCTGTATCTCTTGGAGGGTTAATTTCAATCTTTTGAAATGAAACGGTGGAGTTCATCTTGTCATATTCTAGTTTCAGATAGTATGTTCCATTTAGTAAAGAGTCGTATTTTTCTTGAAATTCCCAATAATATTTGTTCATTTGAGTTTGAAAGTCATTTAGAGTTTTCTCAAGACTTTCGTCTGAACGAACTGTAAAGATTCTCATTTCAACAATTTGTCTATTAGACCACCAGAACCTTTATACTGCCCATGAAAATATACTGCGAACATAAATGCGTTAGTTCTATTTGAAAACAAAACTCTTCTAAATCCTATTGCCTTTGCATCTGAAGGACTTTGAAGCCAACGAATTGGATAGTCAAACCTGTATATTCGGGATGAAATTTCTTCATCTGAAATAGTCCTACCAGCATTTGTAAAGATATAGTCTAACGGTTTTGTATCTGCTACTTTTGTTCTTTGTTTTTCAACCTGAAGCATTTAATATATGTAAAAATATATTGTTTTAAAATGGTATGCCATATAGCTTCTTGAATTTGTTAAGAAGTATTTGAACGTTTTTTCCATCTGTATCTCTAGTGTTTACATAAGCATAGCCCGCCTTAGTAAAATATACTTGTAATTTCCTATAGTTTACGCCGGTATAAAAGTAGAAAGAGTCTTGTTCTTCGCTATAGTAGTAAAACTCAAACGTATGCTTGCCATAGTCTGTAATTTCAATTGTTTCATCTTCTAGTTCGTCGACAAATTCGAATACAATATCTCCAAATTTGCCTTTGTTCTTATTGTTTTCAGAACAAGTGACCCAACGTAAGTTTTCAAGTCTATTGTCGTTTCTTATACGGTTTATATGGTCTACAAAAGGTAAATTGTTAGGATTCAGTATAAAATGAGTTGCAATGACAACATGTTTAAAATAGTGTTTTCCACCCATCTTCATAATAGCATATCCGTTATTTCGCTCCCATTCGCTTAAAACTCTTTTTGTCTTTTTGTTTCTGACTTCAAATGACTGACAACAGTGAATTTCATATTTCTCATCTAACAAACAAGTTTCCCAACGGTCTTCTCCAACAAACTCAGCGTACATTTCAAATAAAATTAAAAAATGTCACTTTTTTAAAATAAATTTTTTATTTCATGCAATGTTTAACACATCGAAAGGCATGTCCATAAGACGTTCTTCTTCTAACCTCTCTAGTCTGTTTGGATAATTTGCACGTGCTGTTTCCAAATCCATTTCGTAGCGAAGACCAGCCAGTTTGTCATAGACTTTTATGGGTCTTCCCTTCCTATATTTAAAATTCTTCGAAACTCTCCAACCATATCTTTGTAACTCTGCTTTTATTCTAGCAGATTTTCTATCCATTCTATATGGGGGCATTTTTATAAAAATAAAAAAATATTTTTTTTCTTTACTTTACATAACCGCCTGCTGCCATAAGTCTTTGACGCCAACCCATACCAGCTAATGAAGGTTGACTTGTTTAGTTTGGAAACTAAACTTTGGTTTTGGTTTATCTTCAGTTTTTGGTTTTTCTTCTTCTATCGGTTTTTCGTCACTTTTCGGTTCCTCTGATTTTTCCCCACCTGCAGGAACAGTTGTGTCGTCAACATCTTCATAAATATCATATGCCATTTGTTTTTGTTTTCCTTTCAACTTTTTGTGTTTGTTGTAAAGTTTAGAATATTTCGACTCTAAGTCAATGAGATGTTCTATAATGAACTGTTGGTCAGTGAAGTAAACTTTTCCATCTGTTGTCTCGAAAGCTCCTTCAGACTTCAATATTTTATTTGTGAGAGTCTGTTTCTTTTTGAGATACTAGCCGTTCCATTTCTATGAAAAGTGACTTTATAGTTAGGGTTTGTATTTCCAGACCTGGCACTTTCTATTATTGAATTTTTCTCTTCATCTGTAAGTTCTTTGACAGGTTTTGACAATGGTTCTGAACTTTTTGTTTGTGGTGTCAAATCTACCGTTTCAACTTCTTCGGTCATTTCATCTCAGTAAAAAATTTTAGTTTGGTTTGTTTTCAACTGGTTGTTGTTGTTTTTTAAGTCGGTCTAAAACTTCCTGAGGTATAGGAAGAACTGACAAACACGTTGTGTAACTGCTGGAAGTCGACAAATCCATCTTGAACCCATTTGTCTCAATGCTGTATTGTTCATTTCATCTCAGTAAAAAATTTTACATTCCCCACGTTTGAGGCGGTTGAGGTTGGTTATTGTTTACCCACTGTTGTGCATGGTTATATCCTCTGTTAAAGAATCTTTCACCTTGGTCCATATAGTGTCCTGCTTGGTTATATAGTCATTTGCTTTGTTATAATAGTTTCCTGCTTGTCTTCCTACATTGTCCATCCATCCTTGAACTTTTCCTCTTGTTTCAGGATTTGGAATAAGATTTGTTGCATCTCGTGCTACATCCCAACCTTTCTGTACAGTTTGTATAATAGGTTGTGCTTTCTCTTTAAGTATACCTAATGTACTCAAAATCTTCCTTCCAACTCCAAATACACCTCTGGCTATTGTTCCCACTGCGGCAAAAATCTGGATGCAACTCCTGCTAATGCGCCAAATAAACCCATTTCTTATAGGATAAAAATGACGAATCCAAACAAGGACCCCTATGTTTCTAAAGCGACAAAGAAAGCACTCATGATAAAAATCTTTAGTTCAACACCAAATGCTTGGTTTATGGATATCTTGGAAAACATTCCGAGAGTTAGAACAGATGGACCACCATACTGGCTAATATTTGTCGGTCAAAACACAAGATACTGTGAAGCCATACCATTACAGTCCAAAGCTATTTTAGATATCTTAGCAGCTTTGACAATATTCGTTGACAAATACCATCCAACAAAACTGACATCTGACTGTGAAAGTTCTTTCAAATCAGATGATGTAAAAAACTATCTGCGTTCAAAAAATGTAAACCAATATTTCATTGTCGACCAAAACCATTCTGCTCTTGGTGTCATTGACGGTTGTATAAAAATGTTAAGGACTTAAACCAACCACAAGGTGGTGAAGCAAATGAAATGTCATATGACGACAAATATAGACACTTCTCCATGGCAAAGATGAGACAAGTTTTTAAATATTTACAATAGCCGTAAACAAAAAGGTTTGGGAAACCACTCCCCCGAAGAAATGAAAAACAACCCTGACTTAGAGAAAGACTATATATTTAATAATTTAGTCAAAAGAGACAAACAAGAAAGAATGCCGGGCTTCAAACTTAAGAAAGGCGACAAAGTAAAAATAGAAATACCTAAACGCGACCATATGAAATACTATTGACTATGACAACAATGGGAACTCGACAGGTACTCACATTCGTGTTCGTAAAAATAGAAGAAAGTATACAAGAGAATATTATGAAGTTTTAGGCAAACATGGCAAAATGTACAGACTGCAAGCAGAAGATAAACTACTATTGTCAGACCTCGTTTCAAACTTGTCAAAGTTCAAGGTGGTATACTTTCAAAGACAGTTCCTAACAAATATAAGACAACTCCTGACGAATATGCTAAAGAAGTTGAAAATGACGACTAAGCATTTCTATACCATGCGTAAACTGTCATGTAAGGTGGCATGTAGTCTTTACTTTGTCCCGTTGTTTGCGTATATCCCGAAACGCGATGTGTATGGTTTCCTCCTCCCTCAGTGTTACTCCAGAAACAATCTATAGCAAACTTAACGTTGTCTTTAACATCATATCCTTTACCTTTTGTCATTGCTGACCAATCCCAATATCTATGCTTATGCCAACCTGCTTGAGCTGTACTTAAATCTATGTAGTGACTGTGTGCAGGTAAATTTTCACCTGAAATCGTTTTACTTCCACCTGTTTCCTTTGAAGAGTTTGCACAATACAAAAACCTGTCGACTATTTGAGTCCAAGTTCCAAAACCCAGAACTGTTTCTGGTCTGGTAGAGTTCATTGACGTATAAATAGAGCCTATAGGATATAATGTTTGAAGCATTTCTGTCTTTAATGTTTGAAGCTCTGTTTTGTCTGCTTTCTTGTCATATAAATCTTGAGCAGTGAATTTAATATAGGGTGTCCAAAGGTGCGTTTAGCACAGCGCTCTATATGAGACTATTAAAGGAGATATATGCTGATTATAAATATATAATAAAAAATATGAATATATGTATATGATGAGTATGTTGTATTTTGGCGCCATGCCGGGATATAAAATGAATTTTGAGACAAGAGGCGGTTTCGCGGGAAATTTTGGCGGGATTTTTTTCATTTTTTAATGAATCATAAAGAAAACATCCTCGCTCTTGCAAAAAAATGCAAAGACTGTAAAAATCTACGAGACATTGGTAAAATGCTTCGGTATGGATGCTCCTAGCTATTCCACTGTAACGTATCATGTTAGGATGTATCACTTCATGAACAAAAAGGCGCCCATCATAAAAATTGACAAAAAATCGCCGGATCAAAGAAAAATCAAAGCAATTCTTCAAGCGCTAGATGAAGACCCAAGAGCATCACTCAGAAGGATAGAGGAGATGACAAAGATACACGTACAACAGTCAGTTATTATCTGCACAATTATTTGAACTACAAACTAGCGTATACACGTTGGGTTCCGCACAACCTTAATTCAGTTCAAAAAAAATCTAGAGTCCAATCTTCGAAAGAGCTCCTCTCTATATTGGGTGCGTATCAATCCAAGAAGTTTCGCTTTTTAGTAACAGGGGACGAGTCTTGGTTTCAATATGCAACAGAAGCCAAAATCATGTGGATCCCGAAGGATGAAAATCCGCAAACATTCCGAAGAAAAAATTGACACACCAATGATGATGTTGTCGGTTTTTTGGGGCGTGAATGGCATCATCGCAATTGATATTCTTCAAAAACCTAATACGATGAATGCTCAGTATCTAATTGACAATGTTCTTACTCAAATTATCAATTCTGATGAGTTTGAGAAATCCAAACAAAAAAACAAAAGTTTGCAATTCATTTTGATAATTCAAGAGTTCACAAAAGTCATAAGGTAATGAATTACTTGGTGGAAAACAATGTCAAAGTTGTTCCAAACCCAATTTATTCACCTGATATTGCACCCTCTGACTTTTATTTATTCGGCACGCTAAAAAGAGAGCTGAAGGACGCGAATTCGCGAGTCCAGATGATCTTGAAAATTTTGTAAGAGAGCAATTTGAGCAATTTTCTCATGATGATTTAAAGCGTGTCTTTCAAGCCTGGATCGATCGCTGCGAACGCGTGATTGAATCCAATGGTGATTATATTTAAATAAACTTTATATATATGTAACTTGTTTATTTCTATTCGCAGTATTCAGGTTTGTGCTAAACACACCTTTGGACACCCTATATTATGTTCATCCTTCATGACATAAACATCTTTACATCTAATGTTTCTCATCGTCGTTATGTCGTCATCCGATGTTAAACCTTGTGGAAAGTTAGGAGGTTTACAATATAATACATCCCCACCAGTTTCTTCAACCGTTCCTTCAATACTTTCTATAGCAACAGTTGTAAAACTTGTATGTGTATGGTTCTTGTCTGCTTTCTTCTCTAACTCATCGTTAACATAAGTTTTATCTGCTTTAAGGTCTAAACATCCTGAAACCCATCCTGTATCGGCTTTAGTTTTTAAAATCTTTGATGTCCGTTCATGGTACCAGTCAACCCTTTCTATAATTTCTTTATCTTTTTCATCCACATATTCCTTATCCGCCTTCTTCACTAACACACTAGCCATAAGTCCCTTATCTACCTTATTTTCAAGGCTAACGTTTAAGTCTGTTATTTCAGATATAGAATGTGTATGAGTCTTTTTAGAATATTCGTTTTCAGCTCTTGTCACTTCACTTGACATTTTATTGTCAACATATGTTTTGTCTGCTAGTTCAGGATGAGTATGTTCTTTTGTTGCATAAGCATTGTTAGCTCTTTCTTCTTCTTTTGCTATTGCATCGTCTACATATTCTTTGTCAGCTTTGTTGTCAACATCTGCTTTCAAAAGAAGTTCATTTATAGGTTTCTCGTTTAAAGTTCCTTTTGTTGGATTTATACAGACAGTATTGTTCTTCTTGTCTTGAAACAGAAACTCATCTGTCATTGGGTTTAATGTCAGTTTTAAGTTTCCTTCTTTCAATGACTCAGATATCTTAGAATAGTTTGAAAAGTTTGTTGTGTTCTTATTTAGAGCTTGCATAATGAGTTGTCGGTTGTGTTGTATTTCTCTTATGGAAGCAATATCTTTCGACATTTTTATTCTAGATAAAATATGCTTCCAATAGAAAAAGAAAATTCAAGAGTTGCTACAACTAAACCATTAGATGAACTTTTTACTAATGTCGGTCAAAAGTTTGAGACAGAGACCGTAAAGCATGAAGGCTATCGTTTTGACTACCCATTAAGATGGCTAAGAGACCCATCTGTCACAAAAGCTATTGGCTTTCGTAGAATGAAGTTTGTGTCTGTAGAAGATAAAAGTTTTCCATTTATTGTAAGGTTTCATATAGATTATATATCTGAAGGGAAACGAAAAATGTGGGAAGAAATTGAGCTAATACAAGTTGACCTTTCATCTTCTCTACAGACTGCGTTAAAAAATATAGAAGATAAAATAAATTCATGTTATGCAAAATATGCTGATGAATATGCAAATACCGAGAGCACACTTTATGTGAGAATTGTATATGACAAACAAAATTCACAAGTGTCATTTCAAATCTACGAAAACAATCCAAATAAAGACGAACAAATATATACAGAATTCACTGCAATGTCATGGTATTATTTGCAAAGAATGTTAAATCAGAAAGTCGAACTTCCTTTAGCAAATATTTACAGTCGATATGCAAGAGATGAACCATATTTATTTAAAGATGTTTTCGACCCAGCTGCTATTATTGTTCATGCTTCATTTTCTGGCGCCCAAAACTCTTTCTTATGCTTGGCAAATGACTTTTACGAAAAACCTACAAAGTTATACGAACCACCAAGTGGAAGTATTTCAGACTTTCAAGTATGGTTTACTACAGATGGAAGAAAAGAATAATTCCATTATACCATGCGTTTTACTTAGAACTTAGTTTCATATACAACTACTATCGAACGGTAAAAATATAACTTTTTAATACGGTTGAGGTGTTGGATTTGGTTGCCAACTAGACTGTGGTGCAGGTTCAGGCTGTTGTATAACAGGAGCTTGTTCTTCTGGTTCAGGGTCTTTAGGTATAATACCAACAAACTGACCTACTCTTTTACCAATATTTTTGACTCCGTTCCAAATTCCTCTTCCGACAGATTTTATTCCATTCCATATACCTCTTCCAACATTTCGAAAGAAGTTTCCTATCTTACTGAAGAAACCCATTTTACTATATGTAAAAATCTAATGTCCGCCTAGTCTCTTACGTTTCCTGTTGAGTTCCATAGCATTCTTTAACTGGAGCTCATACATTCTGTTTCTCCTCTGGTAGAAAACATATTCTGGGTCAACTCCTGTGTTCGCGTCATCTGCATAAAGTTGTTTATATCCCACTTCAGGGTTTGTATAAAACTCTTTCCATCTCATATTTGCATACCATGGTGGCAAACCTAACGCAGCGTCATTTGACATGGCAGTTTGCATTTGTACATCTGTTGGCACTTGACCATAGTTTGCCATTGCAGTTTGTATTCTAACTTCATTTGGAATATTCTCTGGGTTTGGTTGTCCAGGTTGCTGTGCATTCGCTAAGTTCTGTGCGTCCATTTAATATTAGATAAAAATATCTCTTACGAGTACATATGCTGAACATTTGCAGGCATTGGTTCATCTTCATATTCTCTGTACTTTTCTGCCACGTCAAAGAAATAAATGACACAATGGAAAAAACCTAAAACAAGTAGTCCGATTTCAAACCACATTTACTTACTAATAAAATTTCTTTGTTATGACACTTTCTCCAGTTTATAGGACCTCTCTCATATTCTATCTTGTCATATCTAAACTCATAGTCATGTATGTCCTCTAACCATCTCATAACGGTTTCCAAACCACTTTTATCGGATGTAAAGTAAAGCATGGATGGTTATGTATAACGTCTAAAGTTTCTAAAGAGTCTCTCAAAGTCCAGTCTACTTGGTATTGAAAATCCCATGTGTTATAGAACGGCGGGTCCACTATAAAGAAAACATTTTCCTTGTCTTTATATTTTTCATACAACTCTGTCCAATGACATCTTACAAACTCTATACCCTCAATATATTTTTCTATGTCCTCTTTGAAAACATTTGTATAGTTAAGATATAAAACTTTTGACATGAGTGTTTCAATGTCATGAACTCTTATAGAACCACTATATAATAGTCTAGCAGATATACTATCCCAGTCTATATATTCTGCTTTTTTCAAAACCTCTCTCACAATATTTTTGTTATCTAATGGTATACGTTCCATCTTACCTATAGGTATCTTTTCTTTTAACTCTTTCAATATATTGTTTGTGTCTGGAATATGTTTGAGACGGTCCATATAGTTGTCGAAGTCATTGCATATAATCTTTGAGTCAGGAAATACGGTATGACATAAATGGGATATATAGAAACTTCCACCGAACAAATCTACAAATGTTAGACCATTCGGTAGTTTCTTAAGTTCTCTCAATATAATATCTTTACATTTACTCTTATTTCCAAAGAACGGTAACGGTGGTTTTGTAAAATTCATTTATATATAATAATAAAAATGTTTTTACCCGAAAAGTGACAGAAAAGTGACAAAACATGAAAACATATATAATTTGTAAAAAGTGGTACATTATATAATGTTTTCGACCCAGAAGAAGGCTTCTTCCCAGAAGCAATGGAGGAAGAAGAAGAGTCCTCCGAATATAAACTTCATTTATACTAAACATCTTCAGGGCTAGAGGGCACGAAGTGCCTGGAGGCCCCACTACCTTTTTTTTTTTTTTTTTTTTTTTTTTTTGAATTTTGTTATAATTCTCCAGATTATATTTTAGAACATTTCGAAGAATTTTTGGAGGATTTCAAAGAAAAGAATGTTGTAAACAGAAATTCATCAAAAGTGACACCTCAGAAAAGCTAAAATATTGAATTTTTGGAACTTTTGATAGAGCACGTTTTTAAATATTAATGAAAGTAAATGTATATTTTGTAAAGATTCTTTTTAATAAAAAATAAAATTTTGAAGAAGAACACAAAATCTTCTGAAAAATAATATCACATAAACTCATATTATTTTCTAATATATAACTATTTTATATAAAAATCAAATTCAATGATCTTAAAAGCGAAGGATAAACCTCAAAATTTACGAATATAATGAGTGGGAATATAATGCTTATCTATCATAAAACCATATGAAATATTAATTTTTGCTTTACGCCTAATTTTTGACGACAATTAGCAAAAAATGTTAAATGTTAACACTCAGTCCATTTGAATATGAAAAATAAAATTGACTTTGATTAAATGTTTTTATTTATCATGCAATTCTTCTTGCGACCAAAGATTTGAATAAAAGTTCAAAAAATAAGATAGCTTAAAAAATAATATACGGTAGTGTTTACTAATAGATGAATAGTATATAAATTCTATTAAAATGGATTTGATCCAAAAAAATAAAACCAAAAATAATTGTTATAATTTAAATGAAGAAGTAATTTAAAACGATTTTATTTATGATCAAATTTTATATATTTTTTTGGATCAAATCCATTTTAATAGAATTTATATACTATTCATCTATTAGTAAACACTACCGTATATTATTTTTTAAGCTATCTTATTTTTTGAACTTTTATTCAAATCTTTGGTCGCAAGAAGAATTGCATGATAAATAAAAACATTTAATCAAAGTCAATTTTATTTTTCATATTCAAATGGACCGAGTGTTAACATTTAACATTTTTTGCTAATTGTCGTCAAAAATTAGGCGTAAAGCAAAAATTAATATTTCATATGGTTTTATGATAGATAAGCATTATATTCCCACTCATTATATTCGTAAATTTTGAGGTTTATCCTTCGCTTTTAAGATCATTGAATTTGATTTTTATATAAAATAGTTATATATTAGAAAATAATATGAGTTTATGTGATATTATTTTTCAGAAGATTTCATTCTATATGCCTATGAAAAGTACTCTCAAAACTAACTTTTTCCTAATTATAATTAAATCTAGAATATTGTATTATGCTTAGTATTATTTCATTTTTCTCATTCAATTTAGAATTTACAAATGTCAAAAAATTGAGAGCTGTCACTTTTGATGAATTTCTGTTTATTACAAGAATAATTTAATAGACTAAAAAATTATTATTTTTATTTATTGTGAATTTTAAATTGTCACTTTTTAAGTGTTACCCCTATTGAAAGTGTCACTTTTTGGGTGTCACTTTTTTGGAAATCCTTATATACTCATGAATAGAGTTCACCAGATTATCATTATCTTTAAGAATCACGATATGAGAGCGAGATACAAGATCAGGGTTCCATCAATCCCGGAAACTCGCTGGCTCTACATATATGATACTCTGTTTTTCATCTTTGATAATCTGGAAACAAATAATACTGCTTTAAGAAGTGGAGATCTTCCACTATCCCTTTCCAGAGCTACACGTGAACAGTTACAATGGACACGTGATGGAATTCCTCCACTCTTTAAAGATGCTTTAATGATATTCAAGCCATTAAAGCAACTTCAATTATGGCTGGAATCCAACAAGTCCATGAGTGCTTATGCATTCCTGATGATACAACAGTGCCAAGGGATGTTGGATGAAATGGCAGGAAGATTAACGCCAGATGGTGAAGAGATTCTCCGATCAATCACTACAATATTCAAAAATGATATGAAAGAATATGGTAGAATTGATTTGCTTCGGTTTGCTTTCGGCTTTACACCGTTAGCAAGGAAGATCATCAGAGACAAGAAGGGTTTTGGAGGAAAGACAAGCTATCCACCTATAATGCAGTTGAAAGATGTGCAAGTCCCAACGATTCCTTCCCTGAGGATCATCAATCGCGAGATCACATTTGAGAAACTCGGTGAAATCCTTGAAGAAGAACGAACAGAACGTGTTGACGAGGTAGCCGAGCATGATGAAGAGATCCAGCAAGCAGAAGAGGAACAAATGCTTAACGACGATCATGCAGCCGAAACAAATGCCGATGGTTCGAGGAATTCCTTGGTCTGGGATGTTGTAGATGAAGAGATAAAAGATCTATACACATTCATGATAACAATCCTCAGACAAAGAGCAATTGCCGAATCAACAGTTGACCCAACGATCAATAAAGACGATAGATCCAAGGAATTGATTGATGCTTACGATTTCTTCATAGAGCAAGATGATTCCCATCTTATAAATGGTCATCATCTTGCTCAAAATGATGGCAAGTTTTGGTACATGAATGGCATAAAGCAACTAAAAGCAATAAGACCAATTGGAAAAAGGATGATGTCACTTTCGTGCAGTGAAGCAGATGTAGAACGTGTAATATCTGAATTGCGAAAGACAAGAAATTCAATGAACGAATCATGCAAAGAAGAATATGTAGCATGCCGCTTCTTCATCAAGTTGAATGATGATCAATTTGATATTTGATTTTGTTTTTTAATAAAATTTATTAAATAATTTGTTTTAAAAAGTATTATTTTTATTCGTAAAGATATTAGACAGAAGGTGGCCAGCCTAATGTCTATCAATCTTTAATATTAGTAGTAATTTCCCGCATTTCTGAATGATGATTGATTAGCTTTGTTGTTATTGATGTAAAACTGGATAAGTATTAAATAATTATATTAATCTTGGCCAGGGGACTGCTGATGGCCAGTCAGCAGCGGCCACTATGAATCATTATAATTATTTAATACCTAAATTGAGGTAAAAAGCAATAAGACTTGCCGAGCCTCATGCCCCTACCTCATATAAATAGAATCACACTTTAGTGAATCAACATCTATAAGAATGAAGTGTTTTGAAGCTGAAATAATATTGAATAGAAATTAATTTTTTCTGAAATTTTGAATGAAATTATGGGAAATAAAAAAATTACTAAATATTGTATTCATACAAATATATTATTTTAAAGGAAAAATAGATGCTGATAGAAACGATGAAAATTTTTGAAAACTTTACAATTAATTTATGTTCGTTAACCACAGAGCTTGCAATCCAAAGCTCACGTTAGACAACAAGAGTCATGAAGTCTCATACTAAGGGATATCCAACATATATTTTAATAATCTAATGTTTGTGACAAATATTGGGAAGAAACGTTTTTCCCGAAAAATAATCGTCTTTTGATGTTTTTCCCGAAAATCGTTCCGATCATGACGATAGACCTCCAGGAATATGAAATATTTGTTTTTGTTAAATTCTATGTATGCAATTAATCAGGGTATACCTTGAAGTTATTAGATCTAAGCAGATGAAGGATCTTTGTTTTTTATATAAGATTATATAATTTGATTATATTGATTTACAATGTAAATCTGTAATATTTTATATAATTTGTTGTTTTGATCCATTACACAATATTGAATTAGTTCAAAACTCTATATTAATATGTTTTGATTGCGCATATTCATGATAACAGAATTTGTAATAAAATCAAGGTTAAAATTTAATTACATATACTATGGAGTTATATATTATGTGAAGTAAATAAGATAATATAAGAAAATAAAAAATTATATAATTATAAAAGATCAAAAGAGTCTATGTTTTTCCAACCTGAGTGTTTGTATGTAGTTATAGATTTGAAATGTAATATAATGTATTTCAATAGTTTTAAGTCGAAAATCTAATATGATAATAAAAAGTGTAATTCTAGCATTTTTATGAGACAAACCATTAATTTTCCATATTTTATATATATTATATGTATATTTTTGGTAATTATTCAACATTAATTTAAAATTATGGATAATATAGTAAATAGTAGATATTAACTCTTGATTGTGAATCAAAACTAGATTGGAATAGATCAATTACATATAGTTAACTGCTTTATATATGAAAAACAATATCATGACAAGGATATACAAATTTATCAATTAAATGACATTTTTAATCATTTATAATAGATCTCTTTTATATAAAATTGTTCAAAAAAGATTGTGTTAAATGATGGATGTAAAAATAGAACAATCCAGAATTCACTCATTTATAATTAGTATAAATC
The DNA here is from genome assembly GCF_026262505.1 of Trichomonas vaginalis G3. Lineage (NCBI taxonomy): Eukaryota > Parabasalia > Trichomonadida > Trichomonadidae > Trichomonas > Trichomonas vaginalis. The sequence continues at coordinate 21,493,788 of NC_067206.1, read as the reverse complement.
AAAGATATTAACTAAATTAAGGTTTCCTTAACTTATATATATCTTGCCTTATCTAGTAAGATTGAACAATCTTATAGTTTAATAGCCAATCCGTTAAATCTTTTAATTCGTATCGAGAAGAGATACTAGTATAATGTTAATAAACAATATTCAAGATAAAATAAAATATTATGGCACATTTTCTAGAGATATTGATTTCTAATATAGTGCATTTCAAATCAATGATAAAAAAATAGAAATTCTATAGGATATGCTGGTTATTTTCCATTTAATTCATGTGTAAACCTTACTTTTTCAGTGTTATTGCTCAAATTCATTGAATGAATGAATATTGATTAAGAATTTATCCGAAACTTCATAAATCACTGATGATTTAAGCTATTTAACAAAATTAATCAAAATTCTAGGATCAAGAAATTCCAAATTTTTTCTAAATTCAGCATTTTGAAAGTATTTTTAACAAAATTTCGAAATATTTTCTTGATTTCAGAAATTTTTTAGAAATTTTCCATCTCAAAACTAATCAAATTACTTCAAATCTGCCAATTTCATGCAATATTGGAACTATTTCAACAGATTTAAAGCTCATATAAAAATAATTGTAAATATCTTCTTTATTACGGAGAATTTATCACACGATATAACATTTGCATACTAAAATCTGCATATTACACTGTATTTGTTCATTTTTGTTCAATGAATATTGATTATTCATACTAACGTATTCATTGAATCAAAGATCAAAGGATATTACTGACAATCAGTGATATAAAATAATTAAATCAATTAAAATATCTCTCGTTTCTTTATTTAAACTCATATCTTTCGATTAAATTTACAATTTCATAATTTTAGCATTTTAATGCAATTAAATTAGTACCAAATTATTACATCCTCCGATTCATTTCAAGCCACCCCAAACATTTTCAACTCTTTTACAATTTACATCATATTTTTTACAATTATCGAATTTTTATCGGATTTAGTATATCGACGATAAATTTTATCGAAATATAAAAGCGTGTTACTTACTAATCAGAGTTTTTCGCGATTCATATTTCAATTTACAAATCCAAGCATTGCTTTTCGTTTTCAAACATCAATTACTGCACTAAAATCATCTGCTTATACAAATCATAAAAAAATTTAAATACAATTGAATATTATTTTTATTTCGCGATTTATTTACAAATTTGCAGCTCACTCATATGAAATTTTTCGAAGTAGTGAGTTTTCCTTGTTTAATTTCTTAAATTATGAATAAAAATTTACTTTTATTAAAATTCTACTTATAAAACTACTTTTTAACCATAAACACAGTCATATATCATATATCATAAGTATGTGAAACTAGTCGCCAGTATTTTACTTCATATTGCGATACTTTTTTGATTCGAATCTTATTCTCATTATAAAATTATTGAATTTAACATAATATTGATGGCAGATGCAATATATAGCCTATGAATTTTATGCCCTTAACTTAAATTGTATTATAATTCCCTTATATCAATTAAATTATCTTAATTAAGTTAGCATATTTATATAATATACTATTTTGATTAGTTAATTCATATTCATATGTTCTGAGCTATCTATCATATCAATTTCAGAAGTGAAATTCAACTCCTTCATACCAAAATCAATATCCTATGGGTCTATCGTCATGATCGGAACGATTTTCGGGAAAAACATCAAAAGACGATTATTTTTCGGGAAAAACGTTTCTTCCGACAAATATTCAACATAAAATTAAGTTTTCGTTTCGTTACAAGGCATTCATACTTTGGAGATATCATATTTAATGTACAGAAAAGTTAATATTAAACAATACATGCTAAAGAATTAATAAATAAGATAATAAAATAAATTTATACGTAATTACTTTCATTTAATATGCTTTATGCTGTATAATATTGATTAAGAGGCATTAAAAGGTTCCATAGTCTGCTTTTATAGGCAAGATTTTTGATAAAAATTTTAAATGTTGAAAAATGATGAGAAAAGGAAAAAAAAGTAAATGAGAGCAAGAGGAGGGGAAAAAAGAAAAAGAAAAAGAAAAGAAAGGGAAGGGAAAAATAAAAGAAAGAAGGACATATAAAAATTTAGATGCGCATTCTTAATGCCGAGGCGGCTTGCCGCCGAGGCGCGATTTTTTTAGGCCTCTACGGTAACCCGGCAATGTTTTTTTAAATCTTGTACAGCCCTAGTTATTCTAAATTTAATATTTGATAAATCTTTTGAATGAAGAATAAATGAATTCCCGGATAATTGAAACGGATATGATAAAGAAAATGTGTTTAAGTTGATGGATAAAATGTTTTGTATTGATGGGTAAGAGTTAGGGTCTAATGTTTGATGTGAAAATCTCATTGGGGTATTAACTTTATCACATTTGATTAAAATGAAATTGGAACCAGTGTCAGAATACAAAACATCCCCAACATCTTTTTCAAAATTTAATATCCCCAACAATGAACGAAGATGAGGAGTACAAAATTTAATTTTCAGCGGGAATTTAATAAGGTTATTTATTTCATCAAGTTCAAAAAGTTTATCGGGTTTTGATTTAAAATTTTCTTCATACCATACGATAAATGATTCATTTAAATAACTTAAAATCATGTTAATATCCCATTTCGCTATCACATTATTTATATACATATCATACGTTTTTTCAAGGTCATCTTTAATAAATGATATATAATCTGAAGGGTCTAAAAGAATGGGATTAAATTTACCACTCACAGAAACGAGAGTAACATTATAAATTCCGCTAACTGTTAAATTTAATTCACAGCTATTATTCGAAATAATATTGATAATTGACATTTTTATTACGATTAAAAATATGGTAAAGCGTTATTTTCCAGTGATAAATAAAACGAGAATAAGATTACCTCAAGAATTCATAAATTCAACGAATAAGAAATTCATTCATGTTATAAATTTTAGTGTTTTCAGAAAATATGAGTCAGTGTCATATTCATCAACAGGTTATATTTCACTTCATTCAAATTTAGTTCAATCAAACCCATATAATGACCATTTCATAAGATTTTCAGATGGTATTAAAAATGTAATTGATAGATTAAAATATGAACAGATTGACAATATCGAATTTTTGGAATTTTGGTTTAAATATCCCGATGGAAAAAAAATTGAAGTTAAAGATAAAGCTGATACTATAACAAAAACAATTACAATGACCGATCCGGATAGTGGGGAACAAAAAGAAATAAAACAAACGATAGAAACTGGTGAAAGGTCAATTATTATTGATTATGATTCAAAGGATTATTATTCGATAATGTTAATGCTTGAATATTAAATAGCCTTAACAAAGAATTTTTCAAGTGATATTTTATATTCATCAACTATTTTATTATAAATATCATTATATGTTAAATGAAGTTCAGTTGTTGTTCCATTCTTTGATATCTTAATTGTGCTAATATCCTTTATAGGATTTATTTTTGCAACTGTTCCGCAGCATGAAACCTCATCATCTATGAAAAATTGAATCTTAACGTCTGAATCTTGAACATCACAAAGAATGGCGATAATGTGAATTAATGATTCATAAGGTAAAATAATTAAACCAGATTGATCAAGTAAATTTATTATTGAATCATAATTATTAATTATTATATCACGGTAAATTTTCATTAATTCAGAATTAATGTCTATTTTATATGGGTTCTCGATGTTTGATGAAAGAGGTGGGGGGTATGTTGGATAAGTGGAAATTTCAACAGGTTCTTTACCGGGTTCAGATAAAATGATTGGGTTTCCATCTTCTTTATTTTGCTCCTCCTCCTTTTTCGGTAAGTCACGAGTTAATAAATTTGGTTGAGTTGCTGACCTTGTTAGTTCAGGGCTAACATTAACTTTAACATTTTGAATAATTCGTGATTTATCATCATTTACGTTATAACCAACCGTAATCTCTGCTTTTGCGTTAGTGTTCTTTTGACTAGTGAAACGTCTTCTCATTTATATTCGAATAAAAAAATATATTTAAACTTTTATTTTGCTGGAAGTTTTGAATCTATTATTCCCTGTATTTGTTCTTGAAGTTGATTTTTAGCTGGTTCATTGTAATTAATAGACCTAATATATTCATTAATTGCATTCTTATAATCATCTGATTTCTCAAATTTTCTTTTATCTAATTCCTTAACTAAATCATAAGTTAAACCTCGTTGCTGATATAATGGTTTCTTAATTAAATCTTTGAATGCTTGAGATAAAGCACCTGATGCAATTCTTGCTACTATAATTGGTTGGAATTGATGTTTAAGTTCATCTTTAACATTTGCGAAAACTGGATCGAATAAAGCAACTTTAAAGAATTTCTTAGCTGAAATTTCAGGTCTAATATTTGCATATTGACCATCAAACTGGTTAGAATATCGTGGTAATCCATCCGGTCCCTCTTCAATAGCATTTAATTCTTCATTGAAATAAGAATATGGATTATAACGGTATGAATTAATTGGACCATTTTCACCTTCTCCAATGTATTGTTTAACAGCTTTTCCATTTTCATCAAATTGCATAGGATAACGTTCATTATATGCTTTACGTTTAGGATAACCAGTTATAGTTAATTTGTAACCATTTATGACTTTAATATTACCTTGACCATCAGTAACGAAAACTTCATTTATACCATCAGGTTTTCCATTTGGACCCGTAATGTCTGCTTCGTGTGCTTCCCAATTTGGACCTTGACGTTTGGCATATGCTTGAGCTTCTGGTAATGTTAAAACGTTTCTCATTTGTTTAACATCTTTTTGAAGACCAGCAACAATATGAACTAATTCTTTCATTCCATCAGGAACTTTCATAGTTCTATTATATGCACCCTTTTTGTTTGTTCCTTGTTTTAATGGAACCTGTAGAAGATTTGCCATTTCTGTCATGTTTAATTATAAATAAAAATAAAAAATTAATTATAAAAAGTTAATCAAATTTAACACTTCCTTTATTTAAATCAACTATTATTTTCCATGTTCACCTAATTGCTGATATTGTGTGTAAAGTTCATTAATGCTCATTGGTAAATTCACTTGATAAAGCATAACGTTCAACTGTTGACGACTAAACCCACTGAAAATGAAAAGTGTTGATAGATTTGATTTAATGTTTGTGCTTAATGCTTTGAAATATTGAACAGCCATAAAGAATGAACACTGAATGTGTCGACATTGAGTTAATAACTGATTAAAATATGATTTCTCATTTGTTATTAGTTTTGATTTCACTGCATCATCTAGAAAAATGAGTGAATGCAAAAATTCTCTATCAAAATTTGAAATAGAAAGTGTTTCAAATAATTCATCCCGTTGTTTATCAATAATTTTATCCTCTAATCCTTGCTTCTTGATTGTATTATATAATTCTTTATACATTAAAAAGTTTTTTAAATAATCTTCTGCTTCTTCTTGTGATAAATAAATAATTGGAATTTTGATTAAATGCTTTAAAGATTCAAATGTATCATCTGAAGGTGAACCTGAACGGTTGATATAAATTAACACATGTGAATAGGGGGAAGTGTTAGCAATAATGATAATTTGTTTTAATATCGTTAATGTTTTACCTTTATTCTGTTTACCAATTGCTGCAGTGATTGAATTTAAGTAACATTCAGAATATGGAATTTTCATTAATTTTTCCTTAGATAGAGCATTTCTATTATCACTCAATGCTTCATTAATCATATCATCTACGTATGTATTATATACTCCTGCTAATTCTTCATAAGGAGTGTATGAATTTAAATCCATTTAATCAAAAATAAATTTATAATTTTAAACATTTCTATTCATCAATATTTCATCATATGAACTTCTATACTGTGGTGGTGTACCTGTTGGATGATATTTCAAACCTTCGTCCGGTGTCCATGTCCAATATGTAGTCCTAGTAAACCAAACCTGAGGAGGATTTGTCACCTTTGAACAGTAAGTGTCATTTTCACCCTGAATGATTGGATAAGCTTTCACTTGTACTGTAACTTGTGAGTTGAAAGTTTCTAATCCATCAAAGAATATACCCGCTCCATCACGTTGAACTGGAATAGTGCATAAGAATGAAGTTTGGTCTTTCCATGTTCTAGCTAATGGCGTGCCATATCTGCATTCAGTGGTCTAGTTAATGAGTCCTCGTATTCTTCTGTGCATTCATTCACTCCATCTAAATCAGAAGCTTGAAGCATACGTGTAAAGAATATGTCGCCACTGTGGTCATCGCTTGATCGGGGAAGTTTCTGGAATCTATAGTGACCTGAAGACCTCGAAGCATTGGATTTTCTAAAACCGTTCTTTGCATTGCATTCTTCGGAAATGTTAACACAACATCTGTAACATTATGAAGAGCGTATGAGAAATCTGAGCTAATACCTTCAGGAGTGATGCAACCTCCATTTAGTGAACGAACGTCAATATGTTGAGCTGGAATCATGAATGGATCTTCCTTACTAAATAAACGTGGTATTGCTTTAACTGATTCTTCAATTAAACCGTATCCTGGTGTAATGCATTTATCCTCTAAAACTTCCATCTTTGTGCATGAAATAATAACGTCATCAACTGTTGCGTCAGCAGATGTAGCGGCTAAGCTTGTAATTAATTTGGCAGGAAGTCCGATTTGTTGGAATTTGCGATCATATTTATAAACATGATTCATAATCTTTTCATAATTTTCATCAGTTATCTTTTCATAAACGTAATTTTGTAAATCAGCAACTCTTAACGGGTCAACCTGACAAAATACTAAAGTATCCTGAAAACATAATATTTAAGAATGATATCACCAAATGATTTAGGATAATCATCGAACGCCTGAAATGCTAACAAATCATTTACCGGAATAATCATATCAAAAGTGACATCAACTTCTTCATTTGCTTTCTTGAAAACTTCTGAAGGGTTAATATATTTACCACATACTGAGTTATCATATTTTTGAACATTATTATATAACGAATGAACAAACTTTTTAACTTTCCTTTCTGATTTTGGTTTATATGTTGCAAATGCGAAAGATTCACGGGCGCAATCCATCTGAAGATAACCGGCATCACCTCTTTCAGTTTCTACTTCTAATTGTTTAAAGCTTTGATTTGATGATTTGTAACCAACGAATAAACGCATGCATTTAAAAGCGGCATCACATGTGAAAGCTTTATTTGAAACTAGAGTTGCTTTAACTTTGCGTTTAATATATGTGTCACCTAATTGGTTCACATCATGAGCCGGATTTGTAATTCTTAAATGAGTTTGTTTATCATCAAAATATGGAGCATCAGAGTCATAGCATGAACTTTCAAGTTCTCTATAATATCTTCTACCATCATTCTTTGCGAATATTTCATTTATCTTTTCGAATGAATGAAACACATTTCCATTAATCGGTTTAGTGTTTGGCACCAAATAGTTAGTCGTCATTTATTAATAAATAAAAAATCAAAATTAAAAGATGAAAATGAATTTTTAATTTTAATGAAATAATCAACTATGGCTGCGGGTATATTTAAGAAACTGTGGGATAGAGTAAAAAGAGGAGCGAGTAAAGTTTGGGAAACAATGAAGAAAGGAGCAAATTAGATATTTAAGAATAAAGAAGCAATTAGTGACGTTGCTGAATCAATAACACCAAAAGCTGCCCCAATAAGAGAAGTTTTAAATAAAGGAGAAAAAGTTTATCAAAGACTTCAACCGATACTAAGATAAAAATAATTTTAAGCCGCTAAGCAGCGAGATGATCCATAGGATCTCATATTTATTTTTCCACTATCTACCTCCTATTTTATTAAGTATTCCTTCAGCTATTCCACCAACTGCGTTACCTGCTTGTGCTCCCATCGCCGGATTACCTGCTTTAGTACCTAATACTCCACCTATGATAGTTCCTGCCGTTTTCGCTACTGGTGCCAAAAAGTTTGCAATGGGTTTAATAATCTTTTTATGAACCCAACCTGCAGCTTTCTTAATTCCATCCCATAATTTTTTAAAGAATCCTGCCGCCATTTCTGATTTAATATTAATTAAAAAAATATATTTCATCACTTATATTCTAATTTTTATTTAATGATAAATGAAACCGATTTTAAAAATAAATGAAACAGAGGAGGAAGAAATAAATGAAAGTGAAAATGTTCAACAAAAAATAAACGTTGTTAAACCAATTACTGAAATAAAAATTTTTTCATCTGTTGAAGAATTTAATGACTATTATGCTAATAATAAAAAATTATTTGAAGAATTGACAACATGTAAATTGAATAAAATGTTTAAAGTTGATGGATTCAAAATTTCAAAAATAAAGGGGGTGGTTAGTTTGAAATCTATTCCTCAATCAAGAATCACCTCATTAATGAAAATAGATGATTTAACAAAAAGAATAGAAGAGATTGAAGAAAGAATGAATCAAATAATTGATTTCATAAATTCAAATAATCATTAGTTTCTTAAAGTTCAATGTTGAACTCATCAAATTCTTCTTCATCATTACCATTACCTTTAGCGAGTTTATTTACTCTTTCAACTCTATCTTTTGATAGTCTTGCGTTTAATTTTTTCTGAAGTTTTTCGTTACCAAGTTCTAAAATTTTACATGGATGATATTTAAACCCGTTAAATTCTTTTTCCTCAGTTTTAATCATTAATCTACAAAGAACTTTAGTGAGGTGGTTTTGTTGTTTAAACCATTTATCCTTAATATTTGTTATAAATTCAATATCCGGAATTAATTCCCAAATTTTTGAATTTTCGATTAATTTACCATCAAATGCAAAAGCAATAGGTTTAATATTAAACTTACCTTTATAAAATAAACTTTGTATGTAATCATCAAAATAAACGTCTACTTGTTTAACCTGGGTGAGAATTGGTGAAAGTTTATTCATTAATTGATTTACAGTCACGAATTTTGATTCACTCATTTCTTACGAATTAAAAAAATAAATTATTCAAAAATGTAAGACATGAATTTTTAAAGTTTATTTTTCATTCATGAAAATAATTATTTCTAATTTCTTTTACTCTCTCGTATATACTAGATTTAAAGAATTCAGAACATTTCCCATAATCTCCTAAATGTTTTCTTATCCCTAACGTGTGCCAGTTATTATATGAAACTGAATAAACTTTATCTTTATCTTTGCATCTTTCATCACTTCCAATATATTTATATCTCAGTTTTGATTTAGCATTTTCATATTCATTAGCGTTTAATAATTCACAGTCTTCCTTTTTAAATTGATGTTTAAGATATTCAGGATTTAATACTCTACGTTTATATGCTCCTAACTTAGTTCTAAAGGTTTTTCTACAAAATTTAGGAATTCCATCCTCTTTAATGTCATCAATGATTTCCATTTCATTATTTTCAATTTCTTCTTCTCGTTTATGAGGTCTTTGATTATGACTCCATTGATTCCATGAAATTAAATATTCTTTATCATTATATTTATACCTCATTAGCTTATTTTGGCTTTCATATTCATTTAATAATTCACAGTCTTCCTTTTTAAATTGAAGTTTAACCCATTCAGGATTTAAACAATGTTTAATTAATCGCGGAATATCTGACATCATCTATATATAGCTTCTTTTATAAAAGATAAAAAAATAAATTATTTTAAAATTAATGTTAATTTTTTAATGATTTATAAATAAATATATTTTAATGCATCGTCTATATATAGATGTAGCAAAAAAAGTCACACAACCCTTCATATCCTACTACTATATTTTTGCTATCGGTTTCGCAATTTTGACACAATAGCAAGAGGGTTCTATAAGCATTATTATCAACGTAGAATCTGAATATCATATCAGAAAATGTCGCAAATCTGACATCTACCCGACCAAATAGCAAAAATAATTGAATACTTTTCGCAAAAACTTTAAAAATCGATAAAAATATGAAATATAGATATTAAAGAGACTTTTTATATAATATTAAAAAAAAAAAAAAAAAAAAAAAAAAAAAGGAAGTGGGGCTTCCAGGCACTTCGTGCCTTCTAGCCCTGAAGATGTTTAGTATAAATGAAGTCTTAGAGGACAAACATGACTATGAGTTTTGATATGACAAGATAGAATATGAGAGAGGTCCTATAAACCGGAGAAAGTGTTATATAAACATCTGTCATATTACTCAGAATATTATACAGAATTCAATAAAAATATATTTTAGGTGAAGAGGTGAGATTTCACCTGTTTTTTCACCTCATTTTTCACCTCTTGAATTTTCATGAATTTCATCGTAAAGACTTTGTCAAGATTTCATCGTAAAGACTTTGTCAAGATTTCATCGTAAAGACTTTGTCAAAACTTCATCGTAAAGACTTTGTCAAAACTTCATCGTAAAGACTTTGTCAAAACTTCATCGTAAAGACTTTGTCAAGATTTCTTCGTAAAGACTTTGTCAAGATTTCTTCGTAAAGACTTTGTCAAAACTTCATCGTAATGAGCGTAAATCAGACAAAAATATATTTTAGGGTAGAAGGGTATATCTACCCCGTTTTCTACCCTCTTTTCTACCCCATATGTACTTACTGAAAAAGTATGTGTTCCATCTGTCATTTTACTCAGAATTTTACACCAAAAATAATGTTTAGGTGAAGAGGTGAGATTTCACCTGTTTTTTCACCTAATTTTTCACCTCGTGAATTTTCATGAATTTTACACCAAAAATAATGTTTAGGTGAAGAGGTGAGATTTCACCTGTTTTTTTCACCTAATTTTTCACCTCGTGAATTTTCATGAATTTTACACCAAAAATAATGTTTAGGTGAAGAGGTGAGATTTCACCTGTTTTTTCACCTAATTTTTCACCCTCTTGAATTTTCATGAATTTTACACCAAAAATAATGTTTAGGTGAAGAGGTGAGATTTCACCTGTTTTTTCACCTAATTTTTCACCCTCTTGAATTTTCATGAAATTTACACCAAAAATATACTACTAGGGTCATTTACGAAGAAATCTCAACAAAGTCTTTACGATGAAATCTCAACAAAACATAGACAAGAAAGTTCATGAGAAATTAGATGAAGAAGTCTTAACAAAGTCTTTACGAAGAAATTCATGAAAATTCAAGAGGTGAGAAATGAGGTGAAAAAAGAGGTGAAATCTCACCTCTTCACCTAAAATATATTTTTGGGTCATTTACGAAGAAATCTCAACAAAGTCTTTACGAAGAAATCTCAACAAAGTCTTTACGAAGAAGTCACAATAAAGTCTTTACGAAGAAGTCACAATAAACATCTGTCAAAAAACCGCTTTTTAACTTCACTTAAAATGCCACGTAAGCTACGTAAGAATATACGTAAGAGGAAGAGAGCATTGAAACATCCAATAGTAAAACTGACACCACAACAACAGTTGCAACAACAAATTATGAATGACCCCACTATGTTGCAACAAATGTCAAGCAATCCTATGCTTTTAAACCGAGTTATTGGTGCACAGAGTGGAGGTTTAAGAGCGGCACTTTTAGCGAAAATGGCAGGCTATGGTGGAGCCGCAGACGGAACAGCTTATAACCCTCAAAGTCAAATGAATTTGAGTTCACTCAAAAATCAAATAACAGATGTCAAAAAGTCAAACATAGACATACAGAAACAAATAAGTGAAAACGAAAAGAAACTAGAATATGACAGACACACAAAGAAACTCAATGAGTTAAACGTAGAGAAAAAGAAGAAAGAAGAACAACTGAAAGAACTAAGTACAGAGGAATATGCGAAAAAAGTGTCAGAAAAAGCAGCAGAAGTAGCAAAAATGGAACAAGATGTTATAAATTTGAAAAACCATACTACTCAATATAAAGTACTGAAAGATGAAGAAATAAAACAAAAAGCCCTGAAGACATATATGGATAGCGATGAGTATAAAAAAGAAGTTGAAGCAAATGTAAAGGCAGAAAAACTTTTACAGTTGCAAAACCAAACCGTACAGTATGAAAACTTAGCACAAGAAAGTAAAAATAACGACGCAGCCATGCAAAAGGCAATGAAAAGCGCAGAATATATAAAAGCTAACAATGACTGGTTAGATGCCCAAGCCAACGCTAAAGCAGCCCAACTTATAGGGTCAATAAGGACAAAAATACAAGCGGATGAAGATAGTTCAAATGAAGCTTTAACAAATGCTGACTTTAAGAACGCTTTCGAAGCTCTTCATAGTAAGGTGAAACAAGTGAACGACTTCTCATCTGGAAAGAAACTGAAGTCTGAAGGTTTCGACAAAGAGTTAAAAGAAGTAGCACAAAATATGACGAAAATAACAGATGCAGCAACGAGACAGGCAGTTCAAAGTGCCTATGACGCCGTTAGAGCAACTGTTGTGAAAAGTCAAGAAAAAGAGTTACAACAGACCAAAACAGACCTAGTAAATGCTTTCTTAAGAACGAAAAGTCAGGTAGGACATTATGCTGCAGATGGAACATATGTGCCAGCTGGTGGAACTTATATACCACCAAACCCTCCAAGAGAAGCACCTGCACCAGGACTACCTAAAACATTTACATCGTCACATGGACACAGACACAGGCATGCACAACAACCAGCACAACAACCACCTCCACAACCAGCACAACAACCAACACAACAACCAGCACAGCAACCAACAGTTCAAAACCCTGCACAACAACAACCACAAACAGAGCAAGGACATAAAAGAAGTAGAGAACAAGGAAACCAAGAATTCTTAAAAATGCTTAAAGAAGAGTGTGGTTTCCCAGATACTGTTGACTTTAGTGACAGATATAAAGAAGCTATTAGAAAGTTCAAGGATGGAAATACTGACCCGAACCTATTTAGCTTTATGGTTCAGCACCAAATGGGATATAATTTCAAACCTGGAAAATACAAGCTCGCTAAGGGATATGATTTAATAGCATATCATCCAAATGACATGGATGAATTTACTCCGAGATATTTGATGTCAGAGATAAATGATAATTCAACTATCTTCATGAAACGCGTAAAAAATAGAGACGGAACGAAAGAAGAAAGGTTTATGAGTCCGGATGGCTTAAATAGGGAACTTGTTAAAAACGGTCTCGGAATATATGAAATGCCAGCAGATGAGGTACAAGAAACTCCACAGGAAGAAGTTCAGATACAACCAGACATGGAAGAAATAGTTCAGCAACAACAGCTAGAAGAGCCTGAAGGAAACGAACAAATCCTTCCTTTGGAAACTAACTTCACAGAACTAGATGAAGATTTGGAACAGCCGAAAAATCTTGACCCTCAACAAGAGTATGCGGAGAATATGGAATATTTCCAAGAGTCTAAAAAAAATTCGGCTGACATAGTAGAAGAATATCGAAAAATGTTTGCCGACATACAAAAGACTCCAACATCAGATGAAAATATCCAGCATAGAATGGAAGAACTGAAAAAAAATGTACACAAATACAACAACCCTTTTTACTTACGAGCATTTAACGTTCAATCTTCGGATGAACTCGGTGAAAATAAAAGGTTAAATTTCAAGAAAACATATAGAAATGAAACATTGTTTAAAGTTCATTCAGAACCTAACCAAGATGGAAACAAACCTACTTTTGTTTCTGCAGACGATGGAACTACAATGAGATGGGGTCATAAAGCTAATCCGGATAGGTGGTTCATAAACTTACAACCACAATTCCAAGAAGTTGTAGACGCAATGGAAGTCAATGGTGAACCAGATATAGCTGGTATTTTCAGCGCGGCTTTAATGCCATTGAAAGATATGAAAGATGCAGATATTTTGGACCAGTATGAAATGAACATGGCTGATGGAAATATAACACCTGACGTTCTAGAACATTTATCTCAAAGAACTACACAGAACCATAAAGATGGTATATTTGGTGAAGAGTTTAGAAAGAAAGTTAGGGAGATAGAAGGAAGAGAACCTATTGTACATGACCTTGCAAACGAAAGTTTACAAAATGTCATAAAAACTTACTTTGCAGACAATGAACTGAGAAGGGATGAATATTTAAGAAAACTCAAATGGACAGTACCAAATGAAATGTTAGTATTGAAAAACATGTTCCTTGACAAAATAAAACCAACTACAGAAATAAATGACGCAAGACTGAAACATTGGGTAAAAGCTTTCCCATTCACAAAAGATATTATTGGTAACATGGAAAGAAAACCAGAATGGCTACAAAAACATATATTTGGAAACGAGCATATTCCATATGGACAAGCTATATTTGAAGAGCTTGAACCGGAAACTCAGGAAAGAGTCATGCAAACAATACGCGAAGACTCAAATACAAACTATGACAAAATCTTTCTAGGATATAGGTTACCTGAGATGGGCGACCAGAGCCCAAAGGCAAAAAGGACATGGGAAATTTACAACATACTAGGTGAACATGAGGCAAAGATGCAACAACTTGAAGCAGAGGGCAAGTTACCAAAAGCGACACCAAAGAAGAAGAGTAGAACAAAGTGAAAGTAGTGAAGAAGTAACTTCATCTAGTGAAAGTAGTGGCAATGAAGGAAAAAGAAGAGTTAAAAACTCAGTCAGGAAGAAAGTAAAGCTTGGTACGAAACAATTATGACACATAAATCCAACTATTCTATATTTTTACCCATATGAAATGTACGCCGCTCAGAATATAACGCCAACAGTTTTGGATGCCATGAATGGAAATGTTTCCGAATGGTATAACGAATGCGACAATGCCATTAGAAGGTCAGAAATAGTTCCTGGAACTTACGAATATACAACTGCTGTTTCTTATGGAAATGTAGGTGAGTTTGGAGAAGGTTCTTCAACAACAGTAGATATTGCTTGCGACAGGTTTCATATAATTTCTATTGACAACTCATTCTTATACGTGGAACAAGACATTGAAATAAAACCTTCTGCCAAGTTGTCTGACAAGAAAGGTTGCAATGGAATTTTCTATGTCGGATACCAATATGCTCCAGAAGTTTTCATGGGATATAAGATATATTCTAACTCTGACTTAGTTCAAACAGTAACATGGGCAAACTATGAATGGTTCGCTTTGAGAAACTCAGTACAACCACAAGCTAGAGAACAAACAGACCAGTATGCAACTATTGAGAAAATAAGAAGACTTGACCCTAACGTTCCAGGAGTTTATGTTAACCTTTCTGGTTCAGATGGAAATGCTGTCACTAAAGTAAAACTGAAACTTAGAGTTCCTTTGTCATCTTTCCTCATCTTCAGGTTTTTAAGATACTTGCCAAACTGGGCAGGAAAAATTTCTATTGAACTTACTCCAAGCAAAAATAACTTAGTCATTGCACCAACACAAGACCCATTCACTCTTACAGAAGTAGTGGGAACAAATAAAATGTCATTCGCCGACTTTTGCAAAGACAAAGTTGACTTAGACTTTGGTTTCTCAAACCTCAACACTGAAGTAAACTACTACTTCAATGCTGCTGGAACTGCTTGGGACCCAGTTAAGTTCACATGCGAAAAATTTGAATGCAAGAGAATAGAAAAGCAGACTTGCAGTCTATATGTTGGACCCAGATATTTCAAATGCTTTAGCTGCCAAATATATTGCAGTTCCACTTATGTTCCCTATACACCAAATATCTGTCAAAGACTTTGCAGGTGAAGTTGGAAACCAAAGTGCTGACCCAGGTGCAAGAACAGATATTGCTTTAACAACTGCAATGAAACATGCAGATACTATGTTTGTACTGTTCAGACGAACTATAAATGACTATTCTTGTTTCTACAACCCCGGTATTAAATATCATATAAACATAGATGGCAAAATATTATCCAAGAGAAGAATATTCTACAGTTGAGGATATGAGGTCATACAACTTGACATTAGATGCTATGAACTTTAACAACAATTTCACAACAACCATTAACCCTGAAATGCAAAGTTCTATTATGCCATATGTGAAAGTATGGACTCATACAGGAGGTCAAAAAACTCAATATACAAATGGAGACCGTTCAAACTTTTGGCTTGGCATTCCATTTGCTGACTCAGAAGACTTTATGGGTGGTATTTCAACTGTTGGTACTGTACAAATACAATATACTGGTGACAGAGACGGTCCAGATGAATTGAAAGCAAAGAAGTTTACAAAACCAATAGCACTTTTTCACGGAAGATGCTCTTTTGAAGATTCGTTCGATGAAACCTGCTGGGGCTCCTCAGATTGGCATAACGACAGCTTCCATCGAGCAGATTTTGGCAGCAGGTCAGTAAGTTGTTCTTGAACTGACTTCTCTCCGTCAAATATTGACAGTACGCCAGTTTTGACATAATATTGTAAGATAAACTTACCTTTAGAAATATCTGTAAGTTTTGAAGTTATATTTTTGTCTGCTTCAAGAACTTTCACCATTTCAGTTATACCAACTTTCTTTGCTTTATGGAAATATTTTGGTTCAGCAAATATTGCTATTCTATAACATTTACCATTGTTTGTATAAAGAACTATTCTGTCAATGTATTTGTATTGTTTGTGTGTGTAAACTTTGTTCTGCTTCAATTCGAAGAGATACTCGAATACGTCCATCTTTTTATTCTAAGTAAAATGTCATTTCCGAAAAATAGAAGCGTGAGTGTTTCAAAAGGTTTAATGGCGGTGGCAGATGTGAAGTTAAATTCACCAACTCAAACAAACAGTCAAAGTGTTGTTGTCAATGTCAAAGACAGAGATGTTGAAGTGGGGAAACCATACGAAGACGAAGATGGTATAACAATTGTTCCTGTAAAAGAACAACCAACATATCCTGAAGTTAGCAGAGACTTAAGTTCTGTTGCAGATATTCGAAACGACTACCAACAACTGAAAGACAAACTTCAAACTCAGGAGAAGATTTGTCAAGCTTTAGGTATAATGTTAAACTTGGTCGAACACAACCCTGTAAAAGTGAACTCATATGTCATTGCACCTCATGAAGTTTTGAAAGAACTATTGAAACTTTTGACAGAGGCAGACGATATAAACATCAAAGAAATAGAACCCGACATTAGTTGCTGTGGTGTTTCATATAATGTCATTGACAAGATATACGTTATGAAAGGAGGTGAAACGTTGAACTTAAAGTATAGTTTCCCAGACGTCATAAAAATATTTGACGACCACAACATTTCATTAAAATTTATTTGCTAAGTAAATGGCAGAAGATATAATGGTTTATACTATTACGACTAAAAACCCTGAGTCATATAATTCTATAACAACAAACTTACAAAGTCCTCAAGGACGGTATTGTAAACTAACTTTAAACACAATGACGACTAAAGCCTGTTTTGCTCTTTTGACACCAGAAGACTTTATTGTTGTGAATGGTAAAAAATACTCCTTTGAAGATACTTACTCAGATATACCACCAACAGGTTTTGTTGACTTATTTAATACTTTAAGTACGGGTGTAACATGTGCTGCAACTAGAGCAGGTTTCATTATGTTTGGATGTCCGACTGAGTTTACTATAAACGATATGAGCTATAATACAAAACTTATTTCTGGTTTTTACTACCAACAGTTTCCTATAACAGGAAAAGGTGTCATACAAGGAATGTCTATTCCATTGACATTAAGCACACCAATCTTATATATTGTTTCAAACTTAGGTTCAAAGTGTTATTCGAATGTCGACAGAAACTATTATGACCAAAAGATACTTATGCGTATAAACAATACTTTCTCTGCTGGTTTGCCTATTGTTCATTCGAATGCAGAATTTTTCAAACCTTAGTGAACTCAAACACTTTGGCAAGTATAACGTTGACATTAGTTGACGCAAACTTTGTTCCTGTAAAACTTTTATGTCCTATGTATTTGTCAATGACGGCAGAAAGTTTCGAATTGGAAGATGCAACTGGTGAAAGTATTGTATTACAAGAACAACTTCAACAACAAATAGCTCAAGAACAACAAATGCAACAAATGCAACAAATCAACAACAAAGTCAAGAATAAAAAAAAATATTTTTTTTATTTTTATAAAAATGTACAAGATGTTTTCAAAGCCGCGAATGTTTAATAACTACGTCAATTACTCTCAGACTAGTTAGACTATTGTATTGGTAAAATGGTGAGTGATTTATAGACGATTAGTCACAGGCAATAAATGAAGAGGTCGTGTTAGATTTATTGAGACAAAATAAGCTTCGAAGTTGAAAAATGATCTTGATCAATTGTTTATCAACATTAATATTTATGCAAAGAAATACATTTTGATTTAAATGAACATTAATTCTTATACCATTAACTTCTTTTAACTTACAGATGAATACCGTTAGAACCAAACTCGCCTATACAACACCAATAATTATTATATTTTATAAAGTTGACTTTTAAAATAGTAAACGTGATAAAATAATAGGAATTGGAAAGAAATAGGTTAATTAATGAATGAAAATTCATAGTTAAGGTTTAATGAAAGTGACAATGGCAGTTTGTCGATTCGATTGAATTTTTTACTCTTTTCAAAATTCTTCATTTTTATGATTTCGGTGGCCTTAGGGTGAAGCTGATTCGCTTTTTGGGATAAAAGCAGGGAAGTCAAGGCGGTGTCCTCAGAAGAAGAGGAACGGATATCCAAAGCAATATTACTTTTCATCACAGTTGCTACATAAACCTACTGAACAATAAAGGCAGAAATTTAGGGATGAGAGAACGATTTGGAGTGATTTACTGATAAGAAGTATAATGAAGAATCATTGCCATCATATAGGAGTTTGAGGATGGGTTCACATTACGCGGCTAATTATTATCAATAAACTGGAATCGAATTTGATAATTAAAAACGGTGGAAAGCAATTTCTTGCTCAAAAGCATTTTTTGATGAAGTTTGAAATTGATCCGATTACAAAGCAACGATGAAACTTTCGCGCAGTCTACTGATGACTTTAAAAGAAAATTTTATCGGGGCCTTTATTTATGGGGGGAAAATGAGATTTATTGGCACAAGATTATCAAACCGTATCTTAACACTCTTGTGGCACATTTTTGAATTAATTTACAGGAAGTGCCAGATGATCTCGTTCAATTTGATTACAAATGGAGTTTTTCCGAGTTTACAATCATTATGCACCTTTTGCTGCCAAAGAATATTGGTGCATAGCATCTGATTACCTCCACGGAGTCGATTTCCACTCATTCTTTATTAAAGGGAAGACTGATCGCAAATTGTTGATGCGTAAACATTGAAAAAGGAGCTCATACACAATTTTTTTCCCGTTTTGCTATATTTTTAGTGCATCCCTCAACTTGAAAGATTCAAGAATGTTGATGAAATTGTGAGGTTTGCGCCACCTGGATCCACAGCAATAGTGGAGCGTGACATGTGGCTAATCATTGCTGTCGCGCAATATAGAGGGGACTCTGGATTTCCTCTTGCACGCTAGCTCGAAGTATAGGTTATGCATCGTGTGTATTAGGATTTTAGGGTGCGCACTGAGTGCAAAGTGATTGGAGAGCGGTATTTATGACAAATGCACGGGATTTTGGAGGAAATTTCTAGTTTCGAGCTACATTAGTGTCGTTTAAGGACTATATTTTGAACATTGTTTTTGCAGATTGGGCTAAAGTGATGGCAGAAGTAGTGGATGAGCTGGCTGAGAGATCTAGGATTATGATAAGACGGTACAGATATGGAGATTTTATAACTTTCTGGGAGTAGACAATGTTAAGACAAAGAAAATGCAGGTCGTTATGTGAAGGATGATGTTGAAGATTTGAGTGATAAACACTATTGAGTCGAATGCAGTAAATGCTATATTGGAGTGATAGTATAGTAGCTGAGAATGTAGTGGATGCTCTGTTGGAGTAGAGGTGATTCACGAAATAACATGATGCGGAATCACAACACTTTAATCCAATTAAAGCAACAATGTGTTGTTCTGTGTGTGTGATAAATGAACGCAGTGTGAATCGGTCATAACTCTCATCTTGTTTGTGCTTCCAGAATGTGGATTAATATGGTGATTCGAAGGTCGCTAAGTGTTATTTTGAATTGAACTATAAGCGATGCCAGTTTTAGAATTCTTAAGGCATGTAGAAACGATTTTAAGGATTATCAATAAGGTACATGTCGATATACACGATGAATGTCATTGAATATGTTAGTGGGATATGTGAACACACGATTTTGTAGACATCGGTATGTACGGCAATGCCGAAGGATTGATACATAGATGCTCGCTTATTCTCTTTGTCAGGATCAATACTGTTAGATTGCATACATAGAAAGTTTACGACAGGAGAGTACGTAGAAGGAAATATGAAATTGAGTATAATCATGTGGACTTTTTTTTAAATTAATTGAATAAAGTATTATTATTTTTGATTGAAGGTGTAAAAGCTGTATTTACTGAGCTATATATGACTTATATAATAATTTATATATAGTAATTATTGGCTATTTGTAATGGAAGAACCACAAATTTTGTAATTTTTCACATGAAAAGGTTGATATTTGTATTTTCTATATGATCATACAATTTTTTGTATTTTTGTAGAGAGTGCTGCTGCAATAGAATATCAAAGAGCTTGATATAAAGTCTTTTTTATATCTCATGTTTTGAAGAAATGTCGTATTGTAGAATTGTGAAGGAATTTCTGAAATATACATAACTATACTATATTGAAAGATTTGAGTTAATATGGCTTATTATCAAGTTGTTATTATGTCTGTCCTCCTGCATGAATATACATAGATTTGGCTGATATAGTCTTTATCCACATCTTTTTGAGAAAAATTAGTAATTTGTAAATTGGATAAGATTTCTGAATACTATAATATGACGACAAATTTAGATTGGCTTTCAATTGTAATGATTTTCTGCAATGAAAATACAGATGTTGGCTATAGCAGTCTTTATAAGTCATTTTTTGGAATATTGGTATGTAAGATTGTAAGAACTCATCTGAAGTATACTATGAGATACCTATGAAATATAATACGATAAGCGCTTATCAAGGTATTCGAACTAGTTTCTCGATGTATCAGAATATATACTCTCTGCCAAGATGTATATCCAGTACTGATATTGGCTATAATAAATTGTGTTTATCATATCTGTCTGTGAATTAAATAGTAAAAATATGTTATTGTATTTTGGGTAACGGAAAGTGCTGGCATCTCTGCATACTTGACATACTGATACAGAATATAATAATTGCTGAATATCATGTGCACGTAGCTTCTACCTGCATGATGATAGGAAGGACTTGGAGTATAAGACTACCTTCTAGTTCCAGTTGTGATTGAGTTATGACTCGGGCATTATTTTTATCTACAGAAAGATGCATGTAAGGTTCACTATTGTCCAAATCTGTATTATTTTTTCTTTAGTAATTGTGAAGAAACGTTAATATTCTGATAATTTTGGTTGTAAATATTTGTCTAAGTATCTCTAAATTAAATTGAAATGCATACGATTTTTTAATGAATTCTCTAAAGTTTAAAAAAGTTGTGAAGAAATTATAGTATTTTGTGAGATGGGATGTTTAATGATGTTGTGAAGTAGAGAATGCAAGCGGAGTTAGTTGGAATACTTTAAGGTAGGTTGAGATAGATTTCCCGATTCGTAAATTATTTGTGAAATATATGTTTGAAAATTCAAGATTTTATAAAAATAATATTATCAAAAGAATTTTTATTATTTTTGTAAATACATAGGGTTGGAGATGTTAGTACGATGAGATGAGTGCATGATATATTTTAATGGGAGGATAATCCTTGAAGATTAAGTTGCAATTTTATGCGATTTTGATTGGGATGTTATGGAGGTGTGAGTACTATAGCCTGTATGCAGTATTCAACCACTCAATTCTTCCTATGGCGCGAAAAATTTTTTGGTGAATGTTATATTCGAAAACGATAAAAACGGTTTGACAGAAACGTTGAAAACTTTTACGATGTCAAATAATATAAAAGTGATTATTATTATTCATCATTATTTCTCATAATTTATATTTCATATTCTTCGTCTTACCAACAAAGATCGGGAATGTTGAACATTGCGGGCATTTTTTAGCCATATTTGGCTGTGAACTAGAGCCTGCGAGGTACATGGGAGAGTATCGAGATACTACAGGCTCTAGTTTGCTAATATGGCGCCGAGAAATTTTGGTGAGAATTATTGGTAGCATTTCACCAAAATCTTTTTTTTCGGCGCCATTATCGGCGAAAAAAAAAAGAAAGATGAATTGGGGGTGAGAGATGATTATTTCATAACAATACTACTCTCCCCTCATTTCCAGCCAAATGGCTTAAAAATTGCCGCAATGTGGAAACAAGTTGCGGGCAATTTTAGCCATTTATGGGCTGAACTAGAGCTCGCGGAGGTACATCCATGGATCGTTACCAGTACCTCAACGGTCTAGATTTTATATGGCGCCGAGAAAATTTTTTGGTGAAATGTAGGTTCGCAATTTTCACTCAAAATTTTTTCGGCGCCATATGGATGATTGGGGGTGAGAAGATTTATTTCATACAATACTACTTCCAAGCACTCTTCAATGTTCATTTACAGATCGATGATAGATAAATTACTAGAATATTATATCTTATTAATTAACTAGAGAGAACAATTAGATATATTAATTGTATTATCGTAATATAATTAATTACGAAAAAAAAATATAATTGATATTGATTGAGTATGAGAATCATGATAGTATAATATGCGAAGATTATTGGATATTATAGTTATATGTTAGAGGACAATCTCTGATTCTATAGTAGAGACAGACTGAGAATCTGACAGATTCGATCTAGGATAGTTAATTGCAGATATATTAGCGCGTTGCCGGGATTTTTAAGACATATTTGGCTTGGAACTAGAGCCTCGACGAGGTACGTGGATAGTATAGTACTGTCACAGTGCATTCTAGTTCTCTATATGAGTGATCCGAGCACAATTTTGGTGAAATGTGGTCGCATTTCAAAATTTTTCGCGCCATAGGATGATTGGAGGGATGAGAGATATATTTCATACAATACATACTCTTACACCTCCAAGTTTACCCAGCAAAAATGGCTATAAAATTGCCGCTCAATGTGAACAATTTGGCGACTGGCGAATTTTTTAGCCATTTTGGCTTGGAACTAGAGCTGCGAGGTACATGAAATAGTATCAGTACCTCAACAGGCTCTAGTTCTCTATATGGCGCCACGTAGAATTTTGGTGACATGTTGGTGCATTTCACCAAAAAAGTTTTTTCGGCGCCATAAAGGATGAATTGGAGGGTGAGAGATATTATTTATCATAATATTAACTCTCACACCTCATTCCAGCAAATGGCTAAAATTGCCGCAAGATGTGAAACAATTGCGGCAATTTTTGCCATTTTGGCTTTGGAATAGAGCTGCGCGGTAAGCATGGATAGGTATCAGCCCTAACAGGTCTAGTTTCTGATATGGCGCCCGAGAATTTTTGGTGAAATGTGGTCGATTTCCAAAATTTTTTCGGCGCATAATGATTGGAGGTTGAGAGAATATTGCTTCATACAATGACTACTCCTCTCACCCTCCAATTCCCAGCGAAAATGGCTAAAAATGCCCGTCATGTGAAAAAATTGACGCGGATTTTTAGCCATATTTGGATTTGGAATAGAGCCTGAGAGTAACACTGGATAGTATAAGTAAATACAGGCATTAGTTTCTAATATGGCGACAGGAATTTTGGTGAGAACATTGGTCGTTTCACAATTTTTTCGCGCCATATGAGAATGACTTGTGGAGGGTGAGAGATATAATTTCATACAAATCTCTTCTCGCACCTCAATTCCAGCCAAAATGGGCTAAAAAAATTGCCCCAATGGTGAACAATTGCGGGATTATTTAGCACATTTTAGGTTGGAACTAGAGCTGCCGAAGGTAAGTAGGATAAGTATCAAAAGTACCTCACAGGCTCTAGTTCTCTATTGATGGCGCGAGAATTTTGTGAAAGTACTATGTGAGGTAGCAAATTGTTCACAAGATTTTTTCGGCGCCATAGAGAATTGGAGGTGAGAAGATATTATAGTTACATGACAATACTACTCTCAACTCATTTTAATTATTTAAACTCATTCTATATTTTTCTTGATTACATTAAATGGTGGTTAGTTTTAAAAAACTGAATCATTGACACAAATGTAGATTTTTTTTCGTATATACGAGAAATGCGAACGACATTTCCAAAAATTTTTTCGGTGCATAATAGAGATTTAGTCTGCGAGGTACTGATTCTATATATGTACTTCAGACCATAGTTTCTCCAGCAAATTCAAAAAATTTTTGGAAATTGAATATAATTTTTTTGAAGAAAAATAACCGATTTACATTAGCTCGAAAAATCTTAAAAACTCACAAATTTTTTTTAAATTGATACGACTCAAAACGTTTTTCCAATAATAATTTGAGAGTCTATTATGATAATGTAAAAGTTACAACATTCGAAGTATTTTAAATTATATATATATTATGTTATTAGATATAATTTGGATATGTATATTATGATATAATTATATGAATCATTCTAATAAATTCTATATATAAATATTTTTATTTAAGATTAATTTTATTTTATATATTTTATAAGTTTTTTTAAGAAAAAAATTGTTGGAGGTTTTATGGATTATTTCATTTAATTATACAAAAGATACTCATAGAATTGTATTATTTCCAAGTGTTTTAAGCGACGCAAACTTGTTGACATTGTTAACCTTTGTCAAAAATGAAGTCACGCTATTTTTCATCC
This sequence comes from Trichomonas vaginalis G3, assembly GCF_026262505.1. Taxonomy (NCBI): domain Eukaryota; phylum Parabasalia; order Trichomonadida; family Trichomonadidae; genus Trichomonas; species Trichomonas vaginalis. The sequence goes on along the minus strand of NC_067206.1, from coordinate 21,469,053 downwards.
TTACATGCTATATTTTGTACATCTTGTCGATAGTTGTTCTAGTTCTATATCTTTAAGGAAGCGTAATTCTTCTCGTTTGAAACTTATTAAATTCAAAAGTCAGACGAAAAGAACCCTCGCTCTAATAAAATGGAAAACGAACGCGTAAGAGATCGACTAGAATTATACTATAGAAATGGATAATTGATGAAATTATTTGTTCCCAACATGACCAGCTTCCCAGAAACGAATCAGAATTTGGGGAGGATATATTCTCTGGGAATTCGATCATGAGATCGGCTTGCAGGCCAGACATATAGCCTTTGGTCCAGGGGCTTCGCATGATCATATCTTGTTCCCAGGACTCACACGGATTCTACCCACAGAAATAATAACCGTCTCTAATTAAATATCTTTTTTATTATCTTTATGACAAAACATGTTTTCATTTTATAATAATAATATACCTAAGTTTACTAATTGATAAAACTCGTAATATAATTTTTCTATTCAGTAAATTGGATTTCTTGCGATTACACAAAATTAGTATATTCTTGCTCTCTCAGAACGACAGAAACTAATAGAAACATACATGAATGAAGAAATCAACAACATGTTTATGTAATTTTATTATTACATATCTCTTATATATATATATTATTTACTATTATTTATTTATCTTATTTATTTTTTTTTATTTATTTATTTATTTTATTACTTATTTCTTTATTATTTATTTATTTATTTTTATTTATTTATCTTATTTACTTGTATTAATATATTATTAAATCTTATTTATATTAAGACTTTTAAATTAACTAAATGGGCTTAATTTATACATATATTTAATTTATTATATTATTTATATTTTTATTTATAATTACTATATATTATATATCTCTTATTTTATTTATTATTTTACTTATATCTAATATTAAATTTCATACCCACAACATATTACAACGATAAAAAATACCCTCAGTAATATAGAATCAAAATCTCGAGCACAAAAGATGACATTAGAATATTAGTAAGTATACCACCGATTTCATGTAATAATCATAATACTTTACTACGCTTTATATATGATAGTAAAAATTTCCTCACAAACAAACAGACTAACAGAATACCAGGCAAGACGACGAATCCATGAGAACTATAGAAATTATTAATCATAAAAATCTTTAAGGAATATATAAACAAATATAAATATACAATATAACATATATAATAATTTAGTATGGTTACAAACAAGTGTTAATATATTGCAGATATCTCATCCATGAAATTAAACACTTAGATGCTGATCCCTTTTATGGGAAGTACTACTCAATAATAGATGACGAGCATCTCGACCACATCCAAACCAACAACAGGCAAGACCACACCCCCACAAAAAAACAACCCACATTAACCAAATTTGTTAAAGTAGTATTTTTGACATATCAGTTGTCAGTATGTATGCATGGGGACGTGTTTGGTATAGAGAAGTAGAGAGATGATTGTGTATATAATGGTTGTGTGGAGAGACCTTATTCCCTTCAGGAAGCTCCAGAGATTCCCAATCTACGAAAGGGAGTCCCGAGAGCTCCTGAAATCTGTATCAGCAGAGGCACTGTTACATTTGGGCCTCTGCTAGATATAAGATCAAAAGCAGCTTCTGTTGTTCAGGAGCTCAGAAGCTCCAATCTAGAAAGTAGGAAGCATGCACGAGCTCTGCATATCTGTATCAGCAGGCAAATGGTAACGGTCTGCTATCAGAAGAATAGGCAACCATTCTACCTCTTAGGAGCTTTCAATCCTTTAACTCAAGATCAGGTAGTGATGGACGTTCTCACTTTGATTTGTTAAAGCTGTTCTTTAGGGAAAAAAGTGTAATGCAAGAAAAAATAGTCGTGATTCCATTTTTGACAGTTTAAAAATGTAAAGTTGTTGGCTTCCTTAAAACTTGGAAATATTCATTCATTGAATTATCTTGTATATTAATGAAAATGCATAAAAACTAACATATTTTTTCTTAAAAAACTATAAAAGATATAAATAAATAATGAGTTAAATAAAAATATTTTGAATATTAGAATTTTATTGGAAAACAATAAAAAACTTAATATTTTAAGAAATACTTAATATTGAATGTTTAACTTATTACATTTCATTAAATAGAGCTACTCAAATTAATTGATTGGAAACGTTTGAGGGTTTAATTTTTAAAAAATTGTGAGTTTTTTAGATTTTTGGCAAATGTTAACGGTTAATTTTTTTCTCAAAAATTATTTCGAATTTCACATTTTTTGAATTTTGGCTGAGAACTATGGTCTGCGAGGATTACTATAGATAGATATCAGTACCTCTGCAGACTATATTCTCTATAATGGCACTAGAAAGATTTTTGGTGAAATGTCGTCGCATTTCCAAAAATTTTTCGGAGCCAATAGGAAGAATTGGAGGGTGGTGAGATACTATTACATGCTATACGTACTCACAACATCCAATCCCAATAAATACGGATAAAATTTGCTACTTATGCTCAGATATACCTCCATTTAATATATCATTGCTATCTATGTACTATACTTCCACTCCTATTGTATTCACTAAAATATAAAATTATTGACTATTATTTTTATCTCTTGATTTTCAAACAAATATAGTTCACAGATAATATCACATGGGAAATCTATTCAACCTAGCTTAAGATACGAAAACTCCCTGTTCGCATTCTCACTCACAAATATTAATACATGCCATTCGATAAGGTAATAACATTGTGGGCGTAGCGTCTGATTGCTATCAGCTGAGGCACCGGCACAATGACAAGTGAACACTATTACGGCACTAATTAATTAAATGGAGGCATATGAGACCGTGCTTTAGTTGGCGAGAACAGCCTGACAGTCAACTGGGGGATTCTTATTCGCACAATTGATAATGGATGAGATGTTCACTGATAAGATGACAAGGATACAGAAGAGGATCGAGACATCTGACAAAGATCTAAAGAAACCAAGATCATCTTATAAGTAAGCAAATACGTCGAAATACAAAGAACGAAGAAGACAAGATGGAAAATATCGGTTAATTGCCAATAGAACAAAGAATTAGAAGCAATGCAGATCTGTGCCATTGGTTAACCTAAAGGATCCCCAGAGAAAGTTAAGCTAAAATATTTTTTTCACTGGAAAGAAAATGAATTTTTTTTTATAAAGATAAGTATTTAATTACAGGTAGTCACCAAGTGCTTCTTTTTTGATGATGAAGTTTGCATACTGAAGCGTTCGTGCCACTATCAGACTGCCTTCCCAACTGATCAACTCGAGATCTGAGATTCAGTAGATCTCTTCACTTTGTAGTAGAGCTTGGTCTTAGAGTAATGTTATGATCAATTCATTCTGTTTGTAGTTCCTCGCTGCTTTGTGTCTGCTGATTTAAGTTCTCGAGAGGCTACGTTTTGACTCTCAGCTGCTTCAAATACTGTGCTGGTCTTGATTAAAAGTAGAGACTCGAGGAGTAGCTTGTGGACCGTTTTCTTTGCCGTTTTCTTGTGATCGAGGATCTGGGATCTTGATATCGGTTTCGATCTCGCCACCCTCAATATTTTCTCGTCGGGCAAAGAGGATGTTTTACCCAGTACTTTATGGTCTTTGGAATGGCACCGCCTTAGCAGAGCTCTGTCTGTTCGATTCAATTAAAATATTGTGCATGAAGAAAATAGTGTGAATTCATTTTTTGACAAAAAAGTGACAGCTATTTATATTTTTCATAAAACCTAACTATTTACATCTCTGATAGTTTTGTCATATTTTGTCAATTTTAAATGGATAATGCCTGTAAATCAGATATTATTAAAAATATAAGATTTATTGTTCGAATTGAAAGCAAAATGATATTTTGAGTAGGTGAAAGTGCATACTTTTAATACTTAAATGTTGATTTTTCGATATCTTTTTTCACGGTAATTACTGATTGTAAATTTTTTCCGTGTGATAAAATTTATAGACGGGGTTATTTTTTCGGGTGAGATTTTTTAAGCTTGATTTTAAATGAAATGATGTTTGGTAGGAAAGTTAGAAAAAGTGACACTTTAACTATAATTATCCACAAACCTATTTTTTGATTTGTATTTTGTTATTTATATTTATAATATATATGTATATTATATTTATATATTATATATTTTATATTCTTATATAATTTATATTGTTATATTTATTATGTTATTTTTATATTATATATTATTATATGAATCTGATATATTTATCATATCTATATTTTTATATATTTCTATATAATTTATATTATGTATAAATAGTTATATAATTGTATATATAATTTATATATGTTACTTCTTATATATGTATATATTTTATATATTATATATTATATCTGATAATAAATTTTTTTTAATATGTGTATATTTTATATATTGTACACATTTATATATGTATAATATTTATATATGTTAATATTTTTTAATAGCCTGTTACCATTTATATTAATGTATACTTATTTATGTATATATTTATATATTATATGTAATGCATAAAATTCGGAATTCACCATTCATTTTTGACCACTATTACATATGGTGTATATTAAGTTATATTATAAAATATAATTTGTGTTTTAATAGTTTATTTGTATAAATTGGATTCCTTCGCAAAAGCGGGAAACGTTGTTGAATACGCTTTACACATTCACAAAGTTTCGTGTCAGAGAGGGAATGGAAGGGTAATATGAAGGTATTTAATGTATAGCTTTACTTATTCCTCGAGAAAGTTTCAAAAACCCTTGGGTGATCAGTTCTGCATTGCATACCAAGTTTTTTGAATTTTTGTATAGGAATTGTTGCTATGATTATGATTCATGGATAGTAAATAATATCCAGCATTCCTTCGCAAACAGCGGGAAATTTGTTGATTCAACTATTTTTATT
>NC_067206.1:21344413-21464041 GCF_026262505.1 Trichomonas vaginalis G3 | reverse complement strand
TATCTGCTATGGTAAAACTATAATATACATGCATTCGCGAGATATATTTTTTTCCCATAAGTCTAAAAATTTTGCTTTCGATGGAATTACTTTTTGCGTGAATGTTCTACCATGGTCATCTTCCCAAACAAGCTCTGGTTTTCTTGATGTTGTGTCTGTTTCAGTGGTTTCTAATAACGCAGTGATGAAATCCAACACATCTCCTAGGGACATGTCATATTTATAATTCAAGGCATTTTTTTCTATACTACTGTATGAAGGTAATGTTATGATTGGTGATGTACCTTTTCTTAATACATTCAATTTATTTTCATTTGAATCATAGTAACAATCAACAAATTCTCTACTTGCCTCAGTCATTTTTTCCATAAGACCTTCATTCAACTCCTGTGTAGTCATGTTGGGTTTTATGTAATATCTCATGTCAAACCTTTTTTTCACTGATTTTGATGAATCTGTCATTTCTAATGGAATAGCAAGAAACTCAAAGTCTGGATGCTCAAGACTTATCTTTCTTATCTCAAGAGCTTTTGACGCAGGATATTCAATGAAGTCTCTCGGTAATTTATATGAGACTGTATTACCACTTATCGTGCCATCATTCATAACATGTTCATAGTATAATCCATCATATTTAGACATTTTATATGTAACTAAAAGATGGAGAAAGTTATTAATCAAGTAGATAAGATTCTTCATGATGGAGCACGTAAGAATAGTAAAGAACTAAACAATGCACTCATTATGCCATTTTCTGATGATTATCCATTTTGTACTAATGGTGTTTATTTCTACTGCGGTAAGATGGGTTCAGGTAAGACATATGGTGTTATTCGTCATATAATGATAACAGACCGCTTCACTAATACTCCATATTATGACTCAATAGTTATCTCAGCAACATCAGGAACAATGGATAAAACAGCGAAGACATTTATGAGTCAAGTTAAAGCACCAGTACTGAAAAAGGATGATAAAGAACTTATGCCTTATTTAATGAAGAACGTTAAGATGAAAGCAAAGTATTACGCTATTGTTGAGTTCGTTCAAAGTAAGTTCGAAAAAATTTCAGAGGAGATGGAACACATCTTAACAAAGCATCAACTAAGGAAACCTGATGGAAAGTTTGAGTATAAGAAGATTGCAATATATGTTGTAAAGAAGTTGAACAAATATCCTTTCACAAAGTATCCCAGTAATTCTCTATTAGTGTTAGACGATTATGGTGGTCATGACTTATTGAATGACCCACGTTCACCATTAGCGAACTTCATCACTAAGGTCAGACATTATAACTATACTGTTGTCATCATGTGTCAAACATGGAGACATATATGTTTAAACATTAAGAGACTATGCACTGACTTCGTTATCTTTCAAGGTTATTCTATGAGAGACTTTCAGTCAATGATTGAACAGTCAGGAGCAACAGAAGATTGGGAAGAGTTATGGAACAAATACAAAGAGCTACCAACACCTCGTTCATATATGGAAGTTCATATAGTTGCAGGAAAGACGGACTTTAAAGAAGTTAAGCAACAAAAGATGACATTATTTTAAGAAGAAATAAATGGGTTTTGGCGATTATGTTAAAGCTGGATGGGGTATGGTGAAAAAAAATCCTGGTCTTGTAATAGGTGCTGGATTTAACATTGCTAACAAACTTTTCCCTCAAGTTGGTCAAGTCGGTGGTGTTATCGGTAGTCTTGGTGAAAGAATTGCAAAAACTACATTAGGTGAAGATAATGCATTAACGAAGAATCTTAAAGCATTCAATAAAGCTCTTGGTGGTGACTTCAGTAGAGACAAGCCTGTTGAAACACCTATAGTTCAACCTCAACAAACTATTGACAACAATAAGTATAACGCATACATTGGAGGAGCTATTTGGAACAATCATAAGCCATTAGTTCAGTCAGTACGTGTACTATCAGACATGCCATGGATTAATGCTATTAGTGGCACTATACGCAGATAATATATTTTTATGAGGTTTAAATGAGTGAACAAGAGAGGAAACTCATTGATGAACGAGTTAAGAAATGGGAGAATGAACGTCCGATAATTCGTACCATAATTAGCGATCAAAAGTTCAAGCAGCATACATTTGATTTTTTGCGCGATATATATAATGATCTTGCTTTTGATTACAATGCTAGGCAATACTTTGAGAAAGAATATGTTCAAAAAGGTCGTATTAATTTCCCAATGAGAGAGAAGGCTTTTTGATTACATCAACATATACAGCACGTGGTAGAGACCCTTTTACAGACGCGGTTCGTAACTTTAAAGCACGTTCTTCTATTAATGATGATCCAGATTTCTACATACCTTATTTTCGTCCACCTTCGCATCCTTTACGAACCAGTGATCCTGGATATGACGCTAAACGAAGATATATAGAGACGAAATTAGCTAAATACAAGGAACCTAAGGATCCAAGGACTGGAGAAGTAAAGGAATCACATGTCAAGATAAATAAGCTTTACAAAGTAGTTGAAGAATTGGAGAAACGATCTAATGAGATTAACGCTGAGAAGAAAAAGGAAGTACCAAATATGAACAAACTAGATAAGATGATTAAGGAATATAGAGGATTGGCGAATACATCGAGCGTTCTAATAAAGGAAGTAGAAAACACGACAAAGCTGCAGAAAATGATTCATGATGAATTACTGTTAGGTGAATTTTCTATAAAACAAAGACAGAGTAACTTAATGGGTGAGGCTTATTATTTGGAGAATTGGTATAATGAGAGGTTAAAACAAATGTCGACTCCAACACCAACTCCTACACCTACTCCTACAGTAGCTCCAACACCAACTCCCACTCCTGAACCAACAGTAGCTCCAACGCCAACTCCTACAGTAGCTCCAACGCCAACTCTGACACCAACTGCTCACGCAGGTCCTCCACCAATGTCGAGTAGTCATGGTATAACATTAAATAAACCAACACCTACACCAAAAATAACTCCTGTATCACATCCTAGTACAACTAACCCAGTATCTGATTCAAATCAAGCGGAAAGATCACAGGTTCTTAAAAGAGCTAATACACCAACTGCTTCCCCTATTAGAACACCAGAGCCAACTCCAAGAATCACAAAGGCGCCAACACCTTCACCGACTGTTGAACCAACAGTACCTCCAACTCCATCTCCAACTCCATCACCGACACCTACAAAAGCACCTACTCCATCTCCAACTCCGACTAAAGCTCCGACACCGTCTCCAACACCAACTAAAGCTCCAACACCGTCTCCAACTCCAGCTGAACCAACTGATGCAGAATCTATTCAAAATTGGTTAGACGAAGAAAAGCGAAAAGAAAAGGCTGCAATTGATGCTGCACTAGATAAAAACACACCACCACAGACACTTGGTGGTTACATGTTAAAGAAAGACAACATTCAAAGACAAGAACGTGCATTGAGTGTTGCCAGAGAACAAGCACAAGAAGAGAAGAAAATAGTTGAAGGAGAAGCTTCAAATAGAGGTGGTCCAGGAACTTACAAAGGATCAAACTATCCAGCAGAGAAAGCCTCGAGTGATAATGTTGTCTCAAGAGCTACTGATTTAGTTACCCATGGTATTCTAACTGGTGCAACAGCTGTTGGTAGTGCTATTGGAACCAGTGTTGACACTGTTGTTGATACTGTAAGAACTGTTACAAATCCTACACCTGAAGATAGGAAGGAAGAATTTCTTACTCTTAATACAAAGGCAAAACCAGGGATATGGATTGGTCGTGGAATTTTAAATGCTGGTAGTGCTATTGGCAATGGTGCTTCAGCGGTAGGGGATGGCTCGGAAGAACAGCAACATCAACCGCAAATGGAATACTAACAGGTGCCAAATCACTTGGTAATTGGGCTGATGATAAGTATACAAAATATTATGAAGAAAAAGCTCGTAAGGCTAAGGAAGAAGCTGAACGAAAGGCGAAAGAAGAAGCTGAACGTAAAGAACTAGAGGAGCTTAAGAAGAAAGAAAAAGCTCGTAAGGCTAAGGAAGAAGCTGAACGAAAGGCGAAAGAAGAAGCTGAACGTAAAGAACTAGAGGAACTTAAGAAGAAAGAAAAAGCTCGTAAGGCTAAGGAAGAAGCAGATAGAAAGGCGGAAGAAGCAGATAGAAAGGCGAAGAAGCAGCAACACAACTCCATCCCACATCCATCTCCTTCACCATCTCCATCTCCTTCACCATCACCAACTCCATCGCCATCTCCATCTCCTTCACCATCAATAGCGGCTCCTGTGAGACAATTTGGTGCATGGGGTGCTGATTTAGTCAAAGATGCTGCACAAGGAATTGGAAAGGAACTGAAGAACACAACATTAGGTACAATAGAGCGTTTTGGTAATCTTACGGATTACACAATTAGATCAGCTGCTAATCTTTTATATAACCAGACTACTGATAACGGTACTGATGAATTGGCTGTAAACGGACTAGCATCAATTAAGAAATCAGCAGAAGATAAATACGATGAATGGAAAAAGAATATTAAGGGTGAATATAATAAGTATGCATATCCTGAAGAACATATGAAGTTAGAGCTTACCAGACTAAGATCAAAATATGGTAATGAAACAACAAATACTACAACGCAAACGACGAAAGCTGACAGAAAGATTGATGACACTCCTACTCCAACTCCTGCAATGGCGAACATCACAACAATTGCTCCAAGAGTTCCAACAGGAGAAGGTATATCAGGAAATGTTTCAACTACTCATAACATTACTGAAGCAGCTAATGTTTCAGCAGTTGAGCAACCTGTTGTTAATGTAACTCAGGAAAACGCTACTGAAACATCAACACCAAGACAGGATGTAAATAATGAACGTCCAGAAGTTAAGGAGGTTGCAAAAGCATACCTGGAGAAAAATACTACACAAGTTCTTGAAGCAGAAAAGCATCTCAATTCAGACAAAACACCATCTCCAACTCCTGAAGCATCAGTTCCTCCAGCAATTGGTGGAAATATACCTTCAGTATCACCATGGCAGAAATTTTATGGATTGTTTAAAGGAGCGAATAAGGTAATGGATGCTGCTGAGAATCTCCAAAAGTTCAAGAATGAAGTCGCAACTGGTGCAAAGGAAATAGAAGAGAATGATAAACAAGCTGCTGAATTAGCTAAACAACAAGCTGAAGCAACTAAACAAGCAGCAGCTCCTAAACAATCTATATCTAAGTCTCAAAGACAAGGTCCTGACCCAAGTGCTAAAGTCAAACAGAATCCAACACCACCTGCAGCAGAGAAGTCCAAGAAGGACAAGGACAAGAAGAAGGATAAATCAAAGAAGGACAAGGACAAGAAGAAAGATAAGGATAAGAAAAAATCGTCAAAAGATAAAAAACATAAAAATTTATCCAGTAAGAAATGAGTCAAGTCATTAAAGCATCAACTAAACAAAAGTGGTTAACTGAATATATAAAAGATGGTAAGGTTCCTGATGGATATTATGTACATACAATGAAAGACGGACGTGTACAGTTCCGTAAAGTCAAGCAACCTCTCAATGATGAACAGATCAGAAGGAAGATCTCATTGTATGAAACAAAAATAAAGGACTTACAAGCTAAACTCGAAACCCACGATACTTCTCAAGAAAACTAGGCATATCTTTAACATGACCTTCATTAATATTTTTCCTCCAATACTGTACTTCCATTTGTGACAACCTGTTTGGATTACCTTCACGCATACCTCTACCTGTCACTTTTCCTGTATTTTCGTTCTCAAACGTAACATCATACTTTACATCATTACCGACAAGTTCATGACCATCAATACTTTTAACAGCACCGTGTCTTCCTTGATCTAAAGTTTCTCCTTGCTTTAATCCATGCTCTATTTTTGTCCATATCTGATAACGTGGATATCTTGCAACACTTCCATCTTTTGCTCTTAACAAGTATGCACTTGTATCAACTGAATCAACTGTATAATAAGAAGGATCAAGATGTCTTCTTTGTTGGTTACCTTTACCCCATGTTCTTGGTTCAACTATGACTTGAACTTTTTGACCAGGTCTTAAGTTATAAAGGTTATTTTTTCTGACATACTCTTCTTTCAATCTTTGCTTCTTTATATATTCCTCATTATCCTTTTCTGTGAAATCATCAGGCTTTTGTTGTGTGCTTGAATGATATTCAGTGTTGTAGTCATTAATAATTTGTCTCATTGTATCTGCAGTGAAAGGTGGTGTTTTATCACCTTCTTTGAGGTTTAACTTCATATGTAACATAGTTCTAATAGTTCTACAGAACCTATTAATAATACCTAGTATGTTATGATTGTATTTCTGTGTCGTCATGTGCTCAATGTTATGACTGACCAACAGATCTCGAACATTTTGTGTCGTATAAGCTGGGTCTTCATCACTAGTAAGTATTGTAGGCTTCATTTCACCTGTAGCTTGTGAAATGAACTTCTGCATTGCACTTAGAACATTGTTTGAGTTCTTTTCACTCATTGGGAACGCATAACCTTTTCTACTGTTTACATTGATGAACAAAAGAAAATATGGTGGTGTTCCACCAGGATTCTCAAATGTATCGAATTGATAAGCTCCCATATCAGTTGAATATATTGGTAGCATCAAATCCTCTTGTATTAAAGTTTTTTCTTGTTTACCAACAGTCATTTTTTTATTAACGTTAAAGTCTTACAGGCATTGAGTAATCGCTATAACCATCATGGTCTGCGAATTCATGTAATCTTGATGCATCAGGTTCTTTCTTCGTTGGTGCATGAAACCTTGCTTCATCATAAAGGTTCATATAATGGTTTGTCACGTTTGGGGTAGACCCAATTTTTGCATATTGAGGATATGAGTAATGATACACTAAGTTGAACCCATTACTACCATCATCAACATATATCTTTGGTGGAGGTTGTCTTATTAAATTCCTTCCTCTTGGGGCTTTGAGTTGGACGATCTGATCTAGATCATTGTAAACAACTCCTGTTGCAGTATATTCTGTGTTGTTCTCTGGGTTAATGTTCGTCATTTATATGAGAATAAAACAATTTTTACTCATAACAAATGAGATCGAAGTCAATTCTTTATGGTGCAGCTAATCTTCCAATTGAACCAACAAGCAATGTTGATTCAAGAACAACTAATAACATTGTGATAAAGAACTATCCATCTGGTACAGTAAGTGATGCTCCAACAGAGATAAAAAAAGAGGAAACAACTACGAACTCAGAAGCACCAATGTATCCTCCTCCTTTAAGTCCATTAACTTCCAACCTGACCTCATCGAGATCTGTGGAGACTTCATCGAGGATTGGTGTAGAAGAGTATTTACTTAGTATATACCAGAAGATACTTCTAGACCAAGACAAAGAGCTCTTTTCTAACTTAGTGAGCAAAGATCAGATCTTACTACCTAAGCCAGACTTGGAAGAAGTTGTTCACAGAATGACTGGGTTCAAGTGTGAAATAGACCTACTGGACCCAGACATCACATGTTGTGGTATTCCACCACCTTTCTCAAAAATAGCTCAGATCAGAATCATTGATGAGAACAATATTGCTCAAGAGTTTAAGTATGCATATAATGCACAATATACTGAGTTAATAAGTAGGTATAATTTATGTCTTAAGTATGTTATTGTTTAACCAAAAAATTTTTTATCTAATGTTAAATATGGTTGTTCAAACAAGAACAAAAGCACAAATGTTTCAAGACTTACTCAATAAAACTTATTGTTTACTCAAGTAATTATTTTAGAACGTTTCGACGTACTCCTTGATCTTATCAAGAGCTTCGAGCATCCGCTTCTTTGCATTGTCCTTGGCGAGGATGGCTTGCTCAATGGTGAGCTCGAAGGCTTATTTACCGATCGGGTGATCGCGAAGATCTTTGAGTGCATCAAGAGCTGCAGTGTACTCTGATGGTAAATGGGAGCCATCTAGTAATGGGTAAAATGAGCATGTACTCCTGCAGTAAGTTCTCCTGTTTCAAGCGGGACTTGAACTCTTCGCGGAGATCTTGAAGCTTTTGGAGCTTCTCAGTGGCTTGAAGGTAGTCAATGATGACCTTCTCTTGTTCCTCAAGTGCTTGTGGGAGGAAGTGGACATAAGCTGTTGACTTCATCAAAAATGAAGTGGTCATGACACTTTTTAAGTTAATGTCCGAGCCATACAGTGATGTCGAAGCAGCACATGAACCAAAGAAGAAGTCTTGCTGGGAAAAGACAAAGATTGTTGGTAACGCAATCCTAGCCATTTGTGTTGTTTTGAACTTGATCGTACTTCTGATCTTGTTCTACAAACTCAACAGAGGTTATTGTCTCAAGTAAACACTTATTTTTATTACCATATAAATGATTTTTACCAAACCTCCTTTACCTTTCATAGGTAATAAGTCTAAGATCAGGAAAGATCTTATCGACATACTCAAAGACATCAAAGGGGATTATGTCTTCGTTGACCTCTTTGGTGGTTCTCTCTATATCTCTCATCTGTTGCATATTATGTTCCCAAAAGCAACGATCATAGCTAACGACTATGATAACTACGTTGATAGACTGAAACACATTCATGACACGAATGAAATACTTAAGGAACTTAAGGAGAGAATAAATGTTAAGCCAGATGAGAAAATTCCTACTGATCAGAAAGAGATCGTCAGAGAAGTTATAAGTAAAGCTCCATACATAGACTGGGATACATTATGTTCACGTCTTCTCTATTCTGGAGCATACAAATACTATGATCTTGACACATTAATGAAGAAAGTGTTATACCTCAGATATACTAACTTATTTGGTGAAAACATAGATGACTATCTTGAAGGTTTAACTATTGTTCATAAAGATTGGAGAATACTCTTCAATGAGTATAAAGATCTTCCCAATGTTTTCTTTATATGTGATCCTCCATACTTCCATACTTATTCTATACAGTATGGAGATGAATGGACTCTTAAAGATACTGTAGAAACCTTTGATGTCCTTAATTATCCATCTATTTACTTCAGTAGTGATAAATCTTATACAGAAGAACTTATAGAGATATTGACAAAAAGATATGGAGAGAATTTCTATGAGAAAGCATGTTATAGATAGAGGTTTAATTAATCCTAACACTCAGAAAAATAATGAAGTAATATATGTCACTTTTTCTGTTAATGGAGAAGAGAAAGATCAAGAAGATAATAGTTGATGAGGGAACTGAAGAAGCGACGACATTCATCTTTGACGACGGAAAGCTCACATTCGTTGTCGATAAAAATGGACAACACTTACACAAAAGAAAGAGACCAAGAAAATTTTTAGATCTCCCAAAAGCTAGGAAACCAAAGGAACCATTTCCAGTACCAGCCGTCCAAGAACCAGAGAGACTTTTGATACCAAAACCTGTGGTTGACAAATATGATCCAGATCAGTTCTTCCCAAAAATACCAAAGTTAGAATAAAAACTCCTTTATTTCTTTAGTATTATATAATAAGTCTATTAGTAAGCTCTGTTCTCGTTCTGTTCTGGTATTTTGACGTCTTTTCATGGTCTCGCATAATAAGATCATGAACTTTTTCTTGAGATACTCGAAGAGCTGAGGTAAGTTATCATATTCTGGATATGTAGGAAGCATCCCTGCTATCGTAAGTGTTGTATCAATAAGGATTGGACTTATATCGGAAAAGTCGAGATCTGGAGTAGAATAAGAAGGTAAGTCTCTTACATGTAGGTAGTCATTATATGCTTTACGCATGAGACTGAGTTTCTGGAGCACAACTATGAGACTTTGGTTCTGACGTTCAAGTTTGCTTAAAGTTCTCTCCAAGCTTCTGTAATAAACGTCAACCTCTGTAAGAGCAGATATTTTTGCATTGATCTCGGAGATCTTTTCTTGAACTTCACCAAGTTTGACCTTAACTGACGTTTGAGCTCCCATCATGTTTTCATCAAGGTCATTCTCTATGTCATCAATGATATCTTCCCATGAGTCATGTTTTCATCATTGATCTTAACGTGAACACTCATGAAAAAAATGTCAAAAGTATAAATGAATGTTTTACTCTTGAGCTTCTTTCTCAATTCTCGTCTGTAGGGCTTAATGTGCCATCACGTTCGACCAGAAGGTTCTGCTCAGGTCTGTCAAGGAGCTGTCTGTAGGTCGTGAAGGTTTCAACGAGTCCTTGGTAAGGAGTTTGGAGATCAACATCGACCCATGGGTGTTTGCGTAAGAAAGCAGCAAGGCTTTCACGCTTGGAGTCAATGACATCTTTCTTATTGGTTAATCCTTCTTCAAAGCTTAGGATTACTCCTGCAGTTGATTCAAGTCTTTGGATCTGGCGTCTGGAAACCTTGGTGAGTTGTCTTTCCTCTCGTTTCCAAATACATGCAGGAGATATGCAGAAATTACTTCATTAAGTTCGATTAAACAAATTGGATGAAGATCAGTCATGGCTTTTGTAAAGCAATCTTTTGTAAAGCTGTCTTTTGTAAAGCAGACTTTTGTAAAGCAATCTTTTGTAAAGCAATCTTTTGTAAAGCAGACTTTTGTAAAGCAATCTTTTGTCAAGACGTCTTTTGTAAAGCAGATTCTTTTGTGAGAAAATGCTTTTGTAAAGCGTCTTTTGTAAAGCTGTCTTTTGTCAAGACGTCTTTTGTAAAGCTGTCTTTTGTAAAGCAGTCTTTTGTAAAGCTGTCTTTTGTAAAGCTGTCTTTTGTAAAGCTGTCTTTTGTAAAGCTGTCTTTTGTAAAGCTGTCTTTTGTAAAGCTGTTTTTGTAAAGCTGTCTTTTGTAAAGCTGTCTTTTGTAAAGCAGTCTTTTGTAAAGACATAACCGACGACCGAATGTCCCAAGATGGTACAACACCAGCTCCAGCATCACCAACACTAGATATGATGGCAATGATGATGCAGATGATGCAACAGCAAACCCAGCTTATACAGCAAATGCAGGAAAAGAAAACTTTCAATAAACCTGCAAAGAACTCACAAGATCTTGAAGCTGGACTCAATGCTCTCAGGAACGACTACAAGAGAGAGCAGATGACGTTTAGGAAGAAGGGTGATGAAGATTATGAGAATGATCCGATCGAGGAAGACGAGATCAAGTCCACTGCATCCACAAAGACCCTCCAGGATGAAAGAGATGATGAGGGATTCCTTACCAAGTCTCAAAGACTCTTTGTCCTTGAGTTCTTCACGATCTCTGCCTTGAGATCTATGAGGAATTGGAAGGGTCGCGTTCCAAGTGGCTCAAACAAGCGCGAACTACTCATGACCGCAGTACCGCTCACTAAGACAAAAGTCCAGCTCATGGACTTTATCCTTTCCGCTTGTCCCGACGAGATCTAAGATCTGATCAGAGTAAAAACTTACATTTATGAGCTAAGCTCAGTAATAATTAGTTGTTTATTCTTTCTTCTCATACTTCTGTGCAAGGTTTCCACGGAAGAACTCAAGCAACATTTGGATCTTTCCAAGCTTTCGACCTTCTTTTTCGAGGTCATCCTGGTAAGTTCGGAATGCGTCAACGTGTGAGCTCGCATAGAATGCAGCAACAACAACCTCTTCTGCACCTTCTTTGCTGTCAAGTGGCATGAACTCGAATCCTTCCATTCGACCAAATAAAAGTGACAAAAATGTCAATGAGACCCACTCGTTGCATAGATGCTAAACCTGGTCCGAAGATGCAAAGTTCTTCTTAACACTCATGTCTGACCATAGGGAGTACGGTCATGAAGAGGTCATACAGATCTTCGATCAGTGTGTACCAAAACCTGAGAATCCAGACGAACTCTTCATAAATTTACTTGCTTCAATGGAGAGATGAGAGAACAGATATGAAACTCAGACCAATACAATCTTTCTAGGTTTCTGCAATTACCTAGAACAAGCATACCAGATTAAAGGGTCTGACACCATCTTCCTCCAAAAATAAACTTTATCGTTTATAATGCATCAGGATCTACATCTATTTCTTCTGCTTCATCCTCAATGTCGATCTCTTCGACAGGTTTGATAGCAGCTTTGAGTAAGTTCTTACCCATTGTCTTAAGTTCAACTGGGTTATATTCTTTGTCTTTACTCTTTGTTGATTTCGTGAGATCTACATATAAACAATAACTTTTAGTCTTGTCAAGGTTTATTCTCGCTGAGAAATGGTCAGGAATGTTTATAGCTATCTTTTCAAACTTGAGTAAATTAGCTAAACCTTCATTTGTGTATTTCTGCTTATCGACAAAGATCATGATCGGACTTGCACTATAACCATACTTTCCTTGACATAATGTTTGTGGTAAGCATATAAGTAGTCTCTTTGCTGTTTTATTTTGCTTCTTCACTTCATCTACAAACTGTTGGATCTTAAAGAACTTTATATGATGTTCAGACATCTTTATATACCCGATAAAAAGTTCAGATAAAAAAATAATTAGCTATATTTTTATTAGTGCATAAATGAGTCTTTCTTTGAGATTTTCTGATGAAGATCTAACTTTGGTAAGATCTTTAAAAGATGATGAAAACATTCTTTCTGTCATTGATGAAGAAAAGAAATACTTCAGTAATGATGTAAAAATAGAGCTACTCATTCATACTGAGAAACAGTTTGTGATCGTGATCTTGAGTTAAGCAGCTCTGAACCAAGCGAATACAGTCATAAATGGTGGCATATAATCTGCACCCGAGCCTGTTGGATTTGTTGTGAAAGTGTGTGAATGATTTCCTGTGGTTCCACAGAAAATACCTGCGCTTGAATCTACTGGGTCACTTGAAATATCATATCTATGCATTCCCTGTCTATCCGAACCTGCTGCAAGATTTGTATAACCTCTTTTTGTTATTGAATGTGAATGACTACCTGTTGTGTTTGTAGTTCCTGTATGAGTGTGCGGTGGAAGGTTTGCTTCAGTAATTTTCTTCGAACCTCCTGTTTGCTTTGAAGAGTTTGCACAGTATAAGAATTTGTCTACAATCTGCTGCCATGTACCAAAACCCAGAACTGTTTCTGGATTTGTTGAGTTCATTGACGTATAAATAGAACCAACAGGATATAATGTTTGAAGTATTTCTGTCTTTAATGTTTGAAGCTCTGTTTTGTCTGCTTTCTTGTCATATAAATCTTGAGCAGTGAATTTAATATTATGTTCATCCTTCATGACATAAACATCTTTACATCTAATGTTTCTCATCGTCGTTATGTCGTCATCCGATGTTAAACCTTGTGGAAAGTTAGGAGGTTTACAATATAATGTATCCCCACCAGTTTCTTCAACCGTTCCTTCAATACTTTCTATAGCAACAGTTGAGAAAGTTATGTGTATGTTCTTTATCTGCTTTTTTATCTAACATTGTTGGTAGTTCATGTGTTTCAAAGTTTCTGACATGACCTTCAATGTTCATACATTTGTTATTTAAGGAGTTTAGTGTATCTTTTACGCTTGTACTTGGATTCTCTAAAGGTGCACTTGAACCAAGGGTATAGTTCAATATTATGTCGTCTGCTCTTATTTTATTGATTATAACAGGTTTGTCTTCTCTTGAACGAATTGATTTAACTGTCAAAGGTTCAGTGAACTCATTATTTTTCAAAGGAATCAATGTTGTATTGATGTTTTCACCATTAATATATACTTCTTTTGTATCAATACCAGATGGGAATGAAACTCTTTCATTAACTTTAACTGTTGTACCATCACCTGGGACATATCTTTCTCTGGACCTTTGATTGTCTTAAGTATGACAGACTGTGATAAAGTATATTCTTTAGATGCAACTTTACGTATCTCTTCGTCAACATAACTTTTGTCAGCTTTGTCTGCAATCTTAAGTGCAGTTCTTCCTCCATTATTTTTGTTCTCCTCAACTTTCTTCGCTAATTCAGCAAGAATGAGATAAAGATAATCAGTAAGGTCATCAGTACCAGACATATTAATATTATTGTTCTTTCTTGATGTATTAGCAACTTTCACTAAGGTCACAAAATCAGGGTACAAAGTACTTAACGTAGAAATGATTGTTTTTGGTCCAGGATCTTTCTCTTCTTCATCATTAGCATCACGTGGCATTGGAATTGGTTCCAAAGGTCCAGTCACATCAAAACTCTCAAGTTCCATATAACCTTCATTTCTGAATCTTTCTATATGAGTTATCTTCTGGAAACTTGTTTTAGTCTTTTCAACTAAATTTTTTATTCCATCCACAAAACCTCCTTTATGATTTGGACCAAGATTACCCAGAGTGTCAAGAACAGTATCTATACCTTCTTGACTTTCAACAAAAGCCCAAAGAGCATTTATTTGACTCTGGAGTGATATCCATGAGGCTGCAGTAGCACCGGCGTTTGCTATGGCAAAGATGAATGATAAAGGGTTGAACTTAAGACCAGATTCTTTATCTTTGACAATTTCAACGAAGTCATTGATATTTTTCTTCAAGTATTCCTTAGTCAGAAGAAACTCCATCGCCAGCTATACCAGTTGCTTTTGTCTTTCCTTTAACATCAAATGTGATTGGTTTCTTCAATAAAATAACTTCTGGTGTTGTACTGATGCTATCATTAGTGGAGAAAAATTCTCCGACATGACTTGCTAAGTATTCTTTCGTCAATAATGTTCCATCACCAACAATACCAGTTGCTTTTGGACCATCTTCTGTGAATGTCAATGGTTTCTTTAACATAACTTTATCTAAGTATATTGCAATACCACTATTTTGTACTTGTTCATGACCTAATATATAAGCAAATGCTGCGTTTAAAGCATTATACAATGTATCTTCTTTAAATGTTAATTGACTGTTTTCAATCATTGGTATATTGAACAGTGTAGACCTTGGGTCAAAATGAACTCCATGGTCAATCGATAATAACCGTTTAACATGATATATTATAGTCTCTAATGCTTCATTAATATTTACCTCACGAGTTTCTTGCAAACCATTACTCGCCATACATGAAAACATATAATCTCTATCAGTTGTGAAGAATGGAGCATCTAAGTAATTATTCTCTACTTTTGTCACACGATTCTGTAACGCTTGAAGGTATTGATTTAAGTCTGTTTCAACAATTGTACCATCTGGTTGCTCGATAGGTAATATACCAGGACCGATGGTAATGTCTTCATCAGCACCTTCTTTATGTATGACTAAAGCATTATCAGTAATTCTGAGAGTATATTCTTTATATTGAAGTACGCTAGACTTATAACATTCATATGCATATGGAACAACACTCATTCTTTTACTACATATAAAAATGATGTATTATCTACAATCGACTGATCCTAATAACTACGGGACAATACAGTTTCAAGCAGATCCTAACATGGGGCATCCAAGTAAGATAAAGATGAGAGTAAAAAGTGTCAGTACTATGGCGAACTTTATTGTTTGTGACGAAACAGATTATTTTGTCTTACAGTTAGACGAAGATGGAGAAGAAAAGGTGTGTACATTTAAGTCAGCTCTTTCATTTGATATGGATACTATTGTATCAAAACTACAAGAGATTGTAACAAAACAGTTTGATTATTATAACAAGAAAAAAGGTCAACATAATGTAACAGTTTCACTGAGTGCTACGAATCAACTTATATTTACGTCACAGGACAAAGGACATAAAGTCTATTTAAAAGATGCTTCACATAGAGCAAATCTTATTTTAGGTGCATATGGAATAGAACTACCTATTGTACATAATTATTATCTACAAATGCCAAAACCACCTATGCTCAACTTCGGGTATCAGTTATACCTTCGTTCATCAATGTCTGTCATCTCTGGGTTCAATAATATTGACCAAGTTGATGATCGAAGAAAGATCATGTACAGATCTACATGTTATAACATCAATGAGTTCTGGATATCTGGTAAACCACTTATATGTAAGGAATCCTCACCATGGATAGATGCATTTCCATGGGAACTAACTAATGTTACGTTTACCTTAGTTGACTTCCAAGATCAGCCTGTTCGATTATTGTCACCAATGTTTATGGTGATAGAGATTAAACCAGATAAGCCAGAAGTTAGAGAAACCAATGATGTCAGTGATGATGATACAGAATCTTCGTACGATTATGATTACGATGACGATTAAAAAAAATAACGTATATTTTTTTATCGGTTATAAAAGACCAACATGCTCAATGCTATAAAAGGATTAGTTAATAACCTTTCACCAGAAGATAAGAAAGGTATGCTTGATATGTTTGGGATCAAAATGCCTAAGATACAAATAAATTAGAATTATTAGCTCTGGCAATTAAGAATCAAGGAGGTACAGGAAGTGTAGCAGATATTTTCAAGAATGCTAAGAGCTTCTATGATGACTACAATGGTATCATGAATGTTCCAGCTTCAAATTCCCCAGTTGCTTTAGATCACGATCAGAGATCTCATAATAGAGCGTTAATGGAGATGCAACCAATATACTCAGACCCTCCACCAAAGATTGATGAGAGCGAATTAGCATACAAAGAAATACAGAATGCCTTTTACGTTGTTAAGAACATTAATGGTCAAAAACTTCCTGATGAGAAATGGTTAGACCCAATAACTAAAGCAGGAGAAAGATTCATTATGTTTAACATTGACCAATACAGTCCAAGAGGAAAAGATTACTTCAACAAGATGTTTCCAAGAGTTATGGCAAAGTTCATTGGACAGATAGACCTTTTCAAACAGAAGTGGACATTCTATTACGACTTTGATGAGAAGAGAAACATTTTGCGTCATTTGAACATCAATACAATGGGATCATTAGTTCATCAGTTACTTAATGAAGCTCCAATAGCAGAAGTACAAGAATTAGCATCTAAAGTCCTTGAATCAAACTATGACTTCTTCCTTTGTAGTATTCCTTCGTTAAGGAAGATCGAGATCTTTGACTATACAGCTTATTCAGATGTTGATGCTTCTGCTTTGAGAAAAGGAACGTACACACCATATAAACTCACAGCTGAAGAACAAGTTATGTTAGATACGATGAGAGCAGCAGGTCAAGAAAAGATCGCACTCAAGATCATCAAACAAAACCATTCAAAGAAGAGAAACAGGTCACGTAATGGTCAGCTTTGGACATGGACATGCAAATTACCTATTAACTTAGAGAGGTATCAGATCTTCAACGAACTTAATGCAGAGACAGCAAAGAAGATGATGAAAGATTCATGTTTCATCTACGCTTGTATTCAAGCTGGTGTTGACGAAGCAACAATTAATCATATGAGGGAAATCATTCGTGTCAAAGATTTTCCAATGTCAAAGATTAAGGTTATTGCCAAAGAAACAGGAATAAGGTTCCATGTCATCAAATACAACGAGAAGTATTCAAATCATTCATATACTTATGAACCAGATGAAGAACCAAAGATGACAGTAGAACTTTTATTAATGTATGACCACTACATGTTGAACGAAAAGCTTCCAATAAGTTCAATGTTCATCAAGAACTATGAAGATGTTTGTAAGTTGTGCAAGGATTGGACTTTAGAGAAGAAGATGTTAGTTAACAGAAGATATGAAACAAGGTATGCAATTAACTCAAAGTTAGTTACACCACTTGCAAAAGTCATTGAACTCTTGTTTGCTAACAATTATTTCGAACCAATTAGAACAGGAGAACTTTGCACATACTTCACAACGATGTATAATGAGAACCTTGAAGAAATGATTGACCTCACATACAATGAGCGTTATTGCGCAAGGATGAAGAAAGATTGGAGTTCAGAGACGAAGAAAGACATGAAGTTCCCAAGAGAACATGTTTTCTTTGCTGACTTCGAAGCATCAACTGATGGAAACATTCACAAAGCATACAACATTTGTTTCATGGAAGATGACGATGATGGTTATACATCAATTTGGGGAAGTGACTGTGCGTCAAAATTCCTCGAAGCTTTACCAGATAAGAGTTTAGTTTATTTCCACAACTTATCGTACGATGTCACTTTTCTCATGTCTCAGTTAGAAGAGATTACAGGAACTCCAATCATCAAAGGTTCACAAACGATGCAGATACAAGGAAAGTACAAAGGAAAACTTCTCTGCTTCAAAGACTCTTATGCAATCATCTCAACTAAGTTGGAAAGATTCCCTGAAATGTTTCACCTCACTAGTGGTGAAAAAGAAGTTTTCCCATATAATTACTACACGGAAGAGTTAGTTAATACAACTAAAGTTGGTAACATCGATGATGCCATGAATCATGTCAAAGATATTGAAGCTTTTAATGAGAACATTGAGAAGATTGAAGATTGCAAGATTGATGATGAACACTTTGACATGGAAGTTTATTCGTCATTCTATTGCGGTCAAGATGTACGCATTTTACGAGATGGCTTTCTTAAGTTCCGCAATGACCTCATGACTGAGTTTGAAATAGATGCTTATGATTATGTTTCAATAAGTTCTATCTCAAACAAACTCTTTGAGAAGAGAGTATATTGGAAGAACGGTAATCTCTTTGATCTTGCAGGAAAACCTCGTGAATATATTTCCAAGTGTATTCAAGGAGGAAGATGCATGCTAGCTGAGAACAAGAAGCAATACAATGAAGGAGAACTCATCACTGACTTCGATGCTGTATCATTGTATCCATCAGCAATTGCTAGACTTTACTGTTTAGAAGGAATTCCAAAAGTTATGACAGAAGAGATGAAGAGCAGTGAATACTTGTTGGAGCATCTCTTTGATGATGACCAAGCTGAACCAACAAAGGAAAAGTTCATCTCAGGATTTTACTGTCAGATCGAGATCTTGTCGATCGGTAAGAACTCAGCATTCCCATTGATTGTCGTCAATCCTGACATCAACCCTGACTTACATGTTGCCAGAAGTTCCAATACATGCTGCAAGATGTTCGTAGACCACATTACGCTTCAAGATCTGATCAAGTTCCAAGAGATCTCATGCAAAGTCATTGATGGATACTATTATGATGGAAAAAGGGACATGACAATAAGGAATGAAGTTAAGAAGCTCTTCGAATTACGTGCTAAGTATAAGAAGGAAGGTAATCCGATACAAGAGATCATCAAACTTCTTTTGAACAGTATCTATGGTAAGACGATATTAAAGCCCATTGACAAAAAGATTCGTTTCATCAAGGACAATAAGCTCACTGACTATATCATTAAGAACTATAATGACATACAGACAATAGAGTTCATCCCCGATTCCGAACTTTCATGTGTAAAGTCATTTAAACCTATCGTTCGTCACTTTAACTATTGTCCATTAGGTGTTTCAATCCTTTCTATGTCCAAACGAATCATGAATGAAGTATTCTTCACAGCAGAAGATTTGGGCTTGAAGTTGTTCTATCAGGATACAGATAGTTTACACTTGTATGAGAAGGACTTAGATAAGTTAGCAGAAGAATACAAGAGAAGGTATAACAGAGAACTCATTGGAAAAGCACTGGGTCAATTTCATTCAGACTTTGCAGAGATTACTGCAGGACATATGTCTAAGGCACAAAGATCTATATTCGTTGGAAAGAAGACTTACCTCGACGAATTAACCAATGACCTCAAGGAAATTGCTTTCCACTGTCGAATGAAGGGAATCACACAGGACGTAATTGCACTTACTGCAAACCAAATGTTCCCAGATGCGATACAAGTACATTATGACGAGAAGAAAGGTTTGTTCTTCCCTGAGAAAGTTGGGGAAAAATATAGCATCGTGGAATTGTACAAATCTCTTTATGAAGGTGATGAGATAACCTTTGACTTGTGCATTGGTTCGAAACCATGCTTCAACAAAAATAAGGACTTCACTATTTCAACGAAGTCATCTTTTGAACGTAAGTTAAAGTTCTAAACACTTACTTATTATTTTTCTTAGCTTCTTCCTCTTCTCTCAATTTCTTTGCAATCATTCGTGGATTCTTTGCGCGTCCAGCTGCTAATGCAGCTAATTGTTTCTCTGTGAGTTTACGCTTTGGTTTAGCTGGTTTCTCTTCTTGTGTTTGTTCTTTTGGTTTGAGTTCATTAAGTATTTCTTCACGAAGTTCATTCTTGAGTGCTTCTCTGTCGAAAGTATTCTCAGTCATTTTGTTAGGAGTAAAAAATTTTATTAGGATAGAAATGACGTCAAAACTTTCACCAAGTGAAAAGCAATCAATCATATTGAATGAAGCTAAAGGAATACAACATCCATTATATTATGTTTGTCATATGAAGAATGGTTCAGTTCAAGTTAGAAAGAGAAAGGCACCATTGAATTCACCAGCTCCTGCCCCAGCTCCTGTTGTTCAAGAAGCTCCTAAAGTTGATGAGAAGAAAGAAGAAGAACAAGCATATACTAATAAAATGTTGTTAGAGATGATGACAAAGATATTAGAACGTAACAGTGTAGTTAATGAACCAAACATGGACCCAATTGAACGTGAGAAGGAAACTAAAGAGAATCAAGAATATGTTCAATCAATGGAAGAGAAAAGAATACACTTCGATGATGAACCAGAGCCTGAACCAGAACCTCCTAAACCTCAGCCACAAATAAGACGAATAATCCCAAGAATAAGAAGATTGTAAATTTTTTATAGCTGAGAAAGATGTTGAACGATAACCTCAATACATACAGTATTGCTGATTCCATCAGACAAGTAAGATATTATTTCGATCAAGTTGATGGGGCAGTTCCTATTGGAGATACTAACCATAGATATGTCCCAACAAAAGTGCCAGCTATGCCGACAAATACTATTGATAACGGTTATATTACATTTAACATATCACCACCTGGTGAGAACATGATTGACTTATATAATACGTTCATTAGTGGTTATGTCGATGGTGAGTGCATAATTACAACAGAAACTGAACCAGCTGATGAAAAAGTTCCTAAATATGATGGTGAAGTATATAAAGAAAGAGCTGTTGAGACAGCTCCTACAGGATCAAATGTTACAGCAATTAAAGCAATTGATACTAAATATGCTGGTGGCAAATCATGTGCACATCTTCCAGCAATTTGGTTGGGATACATTGATTCATTCTATGCTGTTGAATCATATCAATTAATCGCTAATGGTAAAAGTGTTTATACACAAGATAATGCTAGAGAAGAAGGTTACATTACTTCTACTGCATCTACAACAGAAGCTATTAAGAAAGTTGATGTATTTAGTAAGGCTAGACATAAAGATGTTTTCAATAGATGTGATACAGTTCGTTCTGGACAGATTATTGAGTTCAATAAACCAATTAGTGGTGCAACTACATTAAAGTTCCACATACCAATCAAGATTGACCTAAGAAGATTCCTAATACTTAATAACATTAGATTCCTTCCAGCGTTTGCTGGTAACTTACAACTTAAGGTTAAGTTCAGTATTGCTGGTATGGTTTGGACACCATTAAGTTATCAGGATATTCTACCATTACCGAACATGCAAGCCAATGTTACAAGCTATATTCCAATCACTAATCACTTCACTCCTATCTATGAAGGTATCAAAGTTATTGATACTGTAACTTGGAATGCCGATAAGAGTACGATATCATTTGGTACCAAGTTTATTAAGTTCACTAAGAAGAATGCAAACTTCTTTGAAATGATTACATACTGTAACTCATTCTCTTTGGACCCTAACATCTATAGTGATTTGGTGACAAGATATTCGGCAAAGACTCTAAACTTC
Source organism: Trichomonas vaginalis G3 (assembly GCF_026262505.1). Lineage (NCBI taxonomy): Eukaryota > Parabasalia > Trichomonadida > Trichomonadidae > Trichomonas > Trichomonas vaginalis. The sequence continues at coordinate 21,442,413 of NC_067206.1, read as the reverse complement.
CCAATCAAAAGAATTGACTGCATTACTATGGATGGTTCAATGGCTAAAGGTGAAGGAACTCCTTGTACATTCACGGCAGCATTTACTCCATTATATGTGAACACCATTTATACACTATTTAAGAAAACACCTAATTATAACACTACCTATGAAAATCCATTGTTTGAACAAATTCAATTGAACTGTGGAGCATATGGTAACATACCCGCTGAGGCTCAAGCATCTAATGATCCAATCTTCTATGAGATGCAGGCAAATGCCACTAACAATAATAACGATACTGTTGGCTTCAACTATGATGTCATGAGGTCTATCACAACCACATCAGTCCCTCAATTTGGAATCGAGTCAAATGACTTAGGTCATTACCTATGTGGATTCCCTTGCGAAACTGATTATACATTCCAACAGGGTCAGTTATCTAATTCACCTATTACATATAAGCTTACAGTTAAGCCAACAGCAGAGTCTATTAAATATACTGAGAAACCAGTGTTATGCTTCTTACGTCACGTTTGCCTCTCCATACAGATTAAACCTGTGGGACCACCTATCGTACTTCTCGACGATTATGATTTATCAGCCCCTGCTAGTGAATAAAGGTTAGTTTACATATGAACGTTTATTTTTACACATATATGCGTACATATGCGCGCCCGTATAGTGTCACTTTTCTGTCACTTTTTTCATTGTGTCGGTGACTGTAGCTGTAGGCTACAGTCGACGCACAATGTATACTGTACTTCTACATTCAAAATAAATTTCATTAATTTTTAGGTACATATTAAGGTACTTATTGTAATAAACAGAAATTCATCAAAAGTGACAGCTCTCAATTTTTTGACATTTGTAAATTCTAAATTGAATGAGAAAAATGAAATAATACTAAGCATAATACAATATTCTAGATTTAATTATAATTAGGAAAAAGTTAGTTTTGAGAGTACTTTTCATAGGCATATAGAATGAAATCTTCTGAAAAATAATATCACATAAACTCATATTATTTTCTAATATATAACTATTTTATATAAAAATCAAATTCAATGATCTTAAAAGCGAAGGATAAACCTCAAAATTTACGAATATAATGAGTGGGAATATAATGCTTATCTATCATAAAACCATATGAAATATCAATTTTTGCTTTACGCCTAATTTTTGACGACAATTAGCAAAAAATGTTAAATGTTAACACTCAGTCCATTTGAATATGAAAAATAAAATTGACTTTGATTAAATGTTTTTATTTATCATGCAATTCTTCTTGCGACCAAAGATTTGAATAAAAGTTCAAAAAATAAGATAGCTTAAAAAATAATATACGGTAGTGTTTACTAATAGATGAATAGTATATAAATTCTATTAAAATGGATTTGATCCAAAAAAATATATAAAATTTGATCATAAATAAAATCGTTTTAAATTACTTCTTCATTTAAGTTATAACAATTATTTTTGGTTTTATATTTTTTTGGATCAAATCCATTTTAATAGAATTTATATACTATTCATCTATTAGTAAACACTACCGTATATTATTTTTTAAGCTATCTTATTTTTTGAACTTTTATTCAAATCTTTGGTCGCAAGAAGAATTGCATGATAAATAAAAAACATTTAATCAAAGTCAATTTTATTTTTCATATTCAAATGGACTGAGTGTTAACATTTAACATTTTTTGCTAATTGTCGTCAAAAATTAGGCGTAAAGCAAAAATTGATATTTCATATGGTTTTATGATAGATAAGCATTATATTCCCACTCATTATATTCGTAAATTTTGAGGTTTATCCTTCGCTTTTAAGATCATTGAATTTGATTTTTATATAAAATAGTTATATATTAGAAAATAATATGAGTTTATGTGATATTATTTTTCAGAAGATTTTGTGTTCTTCTTCAAAATTTTATTTTTTTATTAAAAAGAATCTTTACAAAATATACATTTACTTTAATTAATATTTAAAAACGTGCTCTATCAAAAGTTCCAAAAATTCAATATTTTAGCTTTTCTGAGGTGTCACTTTTGATGAATTTCTGTTTACAACATTATCTTCTACATATATAATCTTCATTAGATATATACATGATAAATAAAATTCATAAAACATTAAAAATCAAAAAATTAGATGAACCTTGGCAATTAAACTTTATTAAATAATAGTTGTTTATAAATTATATTATATTATCATTTAATATTATTTTGATAATGAAGATTTTATTTTGCAATAATATAAACGAAATTTTTTACCTTATGAACTTTTGATGGAAATATGCAAATTTAAAATAATAAAGAAAGCCGCGAGCGAAGCGATCGGCTTTGTTCGAAGATTTTGATTCAAATCTTTGCTGATCTGTAATTCGCGGAAGCCGCGAGCGAATCGAGCGGCTTAGGTCTAAGATTTTGATTCAAATCTTTGCTTATATTCCTTAAATTCTTTATGAAACTCGCAACAGTTCCATAAAAAATTTTAAATTCTAAACTGTCGAAATTACCGATCGGTAATCACACCCTTCACGGGTGTGTCACTTTTCCCAAGCGTGTCACTTTTAGCTAAAATTACCCTACTCTTTTTTTGTATGGCAGAATAAAAGGAATCAAAATTGAAAACGCAAAATTTTGACAATCCCTTCAATTTAAAAATATTTATATTTGTTGGTAAAAATGAAACTAATTAGTTGAGAAAGAAAGGCAAATAATTACTTTTGAGTGTATTTTGTTTTTGATACAAAATTGAGAAAAAAAGATTATAAATATTGACATATAAGTTAATACTTACTTATTTATTAAGTATTAAAGATGAAAAATATATAAAAATAATAGGTTCATACAAATATATTTATTCAAACAAGTAGTTGGTTAATATCCAAGAATTTAGGAGGGGGTTTCTCATTAATTGTCTGAATATATACTTTTGGCTGCTCTTTCATCTTTTCCTGTATCGAATTTAAAGTTAACATATTGAATAAGGGTAAAATCACATTTGGAGTAAAAACTTGGCTGGGTTTTACTAGTACTGGGATCGGTGGTGGCTTAAATTCGAACTTGAATGCTGCTGTATGATGTGGAGCAAGCAAATTATCGGTTTTCACCAATCTTCCTTTGTCATCTAGCTCATAGTATTTCTCTGTTCCTTCACTTGTGTATGTTATCCATTTGGCTCTAGTATGCTGTGTTGGACGTCCGCGACGCATATTGAAATTTGATAACTTTACAACAATCTGTCAACAGCAAGTATAGAATATAATATCATTGAACTAATATCGATTTTGATCAGAAAATAATGAAATTATATCACTTCAGTTCACTCTCTTTCAAATAATTGAATAGTCAAGGAAAATAAAATAAACAACATTGCTTAATATTAACTAAAATAATTACTATAAAATGATTGAACTGTAATTATGCCAACTTGCATACAAATATTTCAGATTTCAACAAAAGAAAGTGACGGAGTTTTGCTAAATATCAGTTAGTATTTTTTATTAATAGCATTATTTATTTTAAAATTGCATGATGTAAATTTAACTCCCTTTGAAATCCGATCACCGAAAAAAAAAACGATAGAATCTATTTCAAATAATGATCTATACTATTTTCAAAAACCCGACTTTCTGGTGAACGATATCGCCATTGAATCTTAATTTATATTGCATCGTTCATAATATTAATATATATCTTGACAATATTAAAATTTCAATCTTTTAAGGGTGCACCCGTATGTACGTTTATTTGAGAGGAGGAGGATTACCCTCTCAATTTTGAGGGATTCGTTAGTTTATTTTCTCGATGAATATGCAATAAAATTTGATTTTTACCTTATCAATATACTTCATATAATATACACATGTTCATGTAAAAACTTTTTTCCAAAATCCTCAGGAATTAAGGGATTTTTGAATTTTAAGAATTTTTTTCGAATTTTTTCGAAAAAAAATATTTTCAGAACAGCCTTAACGGCTAAGATTTAGGAACAATGTTAAGTATCAAAAAGAAAGGAGGTCTGATATAGACAACATATATCGTTGAAGGTTGAAAAAATCTCTAATATTTGAGCCCAAAATTTCAAATTTTAATTTTTTGAAAAAAGAGGCCACCCGTATGTACGTTTATTTGAGAGGAGGAGGATTATATTTTTGAAAGGGTGAAACATTATGAATATGTTAATTATATAATAATATGTATTATTATAAAAAAGAAAAAATAAAGCACGTTAAAATTTTTCTTGATTTTTTACAAAATCTACTTAGAATTATGCAAAATATGACTAAATAATTATAAATTTCAAGTTAAATTTTAATTTTGATAAATAATTTAAATTTCAAAATATCAAGTTCAGTTCGACTATGTATGTAGTAATTCCTCAATAAAGTGTCAAAACCCTATTAAAATATATGAACATTTTCAACATTTTAATGTTTTTATTTAAAAATTTGTTGGAATATGAGCTTCAAACAATTATTATGTAAATAAAAATAATTAAATATATGTATTTATTCGTATTACAACCGTAGTAAGTCGATTCTTCCTTTCTTCTACTGAGTTTTGAATTTGATTTCGAATTGTAAAGAGATTCAAAGGGAAAATACTAGCGCATAAAAACTACCTCCATGAAAGGGTCATAATGGAGTCAAGTTGTATTTTTTGATATTTTTTGCTTTTCGAGCCTAAATAGGTAGCCAAGATAATGCCTAAAAATAAGGTTCTAAATTCTGAAGTTTACATGATCCTCTCGTGTGCACCCTTAAGGAATTCAAGTTTTGTACACTTTTTGAGAGCAATAATTCTTTCATTTTTTTAAAGTCAGTTTTACTTATGAATGAATATGGTTCCTTAAGCCAATAAGCAATTTATTAACGATGGAACAATTTATCCATAATGAATATCGATGAAAATTTTTTTATTGATCTTGAGAAGGCGGAAAAAATCGTTCAATTTTTTGAAAGGATATCTGCATTACTTGCATTACACTTGTCTCTTGGATCGAATATTTCTCATGAAGCAAGCCCGTTATAATATTTCGGAGTTTTTCTTTTGATGAATGATGTGTAAGTTTAGTAGTAGTATATGACGGGTTGTGTGACTTTTATTGTAAACGTAAGAATTCATACAATATTGAACGATTTTGTATCATTTTTTTTAACATATGAAGTAAAAAAATGTATGATTCTTACGGTTTTTATTCTTACATAAATGACCCAACAAGTAAAACCAGATAAAATAGATTATCGAATTTTAGAGGATGGTGTTCCTGTTTATATTCAAAGATTTAAAGGGAAGCAATATTATAGAATTGTTAATCCTGAATATCTTAAACATCAATTTAAAAAGGAAGACTGTGAATTATTAAACGCTAATGAATATGAAAATGCTAAATCAAAACTGAGATATAAATATATTGGAAGTGATGAAAGGTGTAAAGATAAAGATAAAGTTTATTCAGTTTCATATAATGAATGGAAAAACAATAAGATAAGAAAACATTTAGGAGATTATGGGAAATGTTCTGAATTCTTCAAATCTAGTATATACGAGAGAGTAAAAGAAATTAGAAATAATTATTTTCATGAATAAAAGATTCACTACCATAATGAAATACAATATCGAACGATTTTGTATCATTTTTTTAACATATGAAGTAAAAAAATGTATGATTCTTACGGTTTTTATTCTTACATTTTTGAATAAATCAAGATTTAAAAATTTTCAAATTGTAAGACATTTACACTCAGCTCATACATAATAACATTAATTTTAAAAGAAGCTATATATATAGATGATGTCAGATATTCCGCGATTAATTAAACATTGTTTAAATCCTGAATGGAATCAATGGAGTCATAATCAAAGACCTCATAAACGAGAAAAAGAAATTAGAAACTAATGATTTTCATGAATAAAAAAATAAACTTTAAAAATTCATGTCTTACATTTTTTGAATAATTTATTTTTTGTTTTGTATGAAATGAGCGTCAAAACTAACGATGTTAAAAATTTAGGATTCACAAACGAGGAAATAAAGGATATATTAGAGGAGGCGGGTTATGAAGTTGATAAATATTATTTAAGAAATTGTAAAAAATTTGCCGAGTTTTTAAATGAATTTGATTATGATGGAAAAATGAATAAAGATGATGTTATAAATTTCTTATATCCCACATCTGAAAAAGAAGAAAAACCTAAAGAACCTGATGTTTTCCCTGAATATTATGAAGAACGGATTAAAGATGATGAATATAATGAAATTGAAAGACTGGAAAAAATAAGAGATGAAATAGATGAAAAAATTAAGGAATTAAGAGAAGTTGAAAAATATAATGAAAATGAAGTAGAGGGTTTAATGAATATCCCAGCTTCAGAATCAGAAGTTCAGAAATCTCATGAAGAAAGATATAAAAATTATGTCTCAGAATCAACACAAAATTTATTAGATGGTGAAATAGACGAAACACTTTCAGAAGAAGGTATTAAATTTATTCGTAAACATAAGTTACAATTTATTGATAATGAAAAATACCCCTGTATCCTACTTTCACCACCTTTAGATTCCGAAAAATTCAAAAAAGCTCTTAAAAACGTGACATATGCAACTAATACGATTAAGAAAGAAGATCATGATATTTACACAAATTATTATTTAAATAAATGCACAGGTGTTGATAAAGTTTTTGATTTATTAGATAAAATATCAAAAGAAACCATTGGAACCTATAAAATTTTGTGTGATTGTGGTTTCATTATTGAAGATACCAATAATGTTTCATATGAAAGAACAGCACCGAAGGAAGACGAAGTTGAAAGGTCTATACCATTCGTTATTAAGAACATAAAAGATATGAAAACTTATAAGCATTATATTTATTCATTTATTTCAGAAAAAATGGAAGCAACCCATAAAACATCTTCTCATCATTTTATAGCTATTCATACATTCCTTTTCAAAGTTGTGAAATTAAATAAGACAGGAATTAGATTTAATGTATCAGGGTACGCATTCTTGAGTAAATTAAAATGTATTCGTCACGTCGCAGATGATAAAAATTTATGTGTTCTTAATTCATTTTACGGACTTTAAAAAATAAACTTTATTTTTTAATTTTTTTTCTTACATAAATGAACAAAAACGGAACAGCTAAAATGAATGATAATCAAATTAGAGCAGAAGGTAGAAGGTTATTTAAACGCTTCTATAACATTCCTGATGGTGTTAATCCTAAAACTCGTAGAAGCTATTTAAATGAAGCAATAGATGCATATGAGGGGTTTGACATTTCATCAGAAAGTGAGAGATTAGCGAGAATGTTAAATGTTAATATTGATTTCTATTATTGTGATCCTCAACCAGAAGACGTGGACATAAATAAGGTAGACTTTCCATTAGTGGAATCAATAATGATAGATCCAGAATTTGAAACAGTAAATATTTTATTAACACAGAGTCCATGTGGAAAACTTCACGCTGACAGAATAACAGACGTTGAAACACTCACCGGCTATAAAGTTTGTCCATATTGTAAAGAAGAAGTTTATTCTATCCGTGATGATCCAGAAAGGAAAAACCAAAGAAGATTTTTAAAGCATTGTGAGAAATGTAAAGAAAATAATGGAAGATTAATTCAAGACGTTCAGTTGCAAAAGACACAGCAACCATATGCACCACATATTACGAAACAGAAGATATATCAGTGGTTATTAGCTCACAATTTGCAGGAATATTATCAACCGACAAGATATTATATTACTTTTGACTTTGAAACATTAGAGACTAAAGAAGAATTACAACTTTCTGAGTGTGCAACTTTGAACGCTTACTTAAAACCATTCATGGTATCATCAACGGTTAAATTAAACGATAAAACATATACGAGGAATTTTTGCTTAACTTCGAGTGATTCTTTTATTTCTGATTGGATTGAGTTTTTATTTTCAACCTGTTCATTAGTTGCTAAATCAAATATTGAACAATATGAAGAATTATTGAAGTCGCAAACGGTGGGAACTTTGTCCCATACATTAAATGAAAAACAGAAGAAAGCATTTAAAGAACTTCTAGATGAGGAATTCAATAAAGTGAATATCATAGGTTTTAATTCGGGAAAGTTTGATTTAAATTTAATTCTTCATGATTTAAACACTGCAAAATGGAAAATAAAATCAATGCTGGGTTCATCTTCACAATTTAAGCAAATCATTGTAAAGAAAACAAACGTTCCATATGAATTGAGATTTATTGACATCAGAAATTATATAGCGGGTGGGACATTAGATCAATTCACTCAAGATTTCGGAAACAATAAATCACGTGTTAAATCCTTTTTCCCTTATCAATTTATAGTTAGTATGGTTAAGTCGTGTACTGTGGCACTGCGCGCCTCCGTACACCACTTAACGGTTTTGACACTTTACGAAACCGTTAACGTATATTTTACAACACAAACGACAACACTAACTTAACCTTAAATATTTACAAAACCGCCATCCACTTCACTTCACTAACGAACTCACTAATGTAAAAATAAACGTTCTCACTATCGTTCTCACTAACGACTTCACTAATGTTCTCATAAATTTTCCTCAATATCTTCATCATCAGTGTTAACCCTATTGTAGTCATACTTGAAGCCATAAACTTTCTCTAACTTCTTAACGTACAATTTACATAACTTACCTTCGTCATCGTATGGTTTAATGATATAACTATTTCTATCTTTATACACAGTCAATGAAAAGTCAACTGGTCTCGGATGTATTTGAAAGAACATGTTATGCTCAGGAAGGAAGAATAAATGTTTAAATGTATGTTTGTTATACTGTGGAATTCGAATGAGTTGCTTTTGTTCTGTCATTTACATCCAAAATAAAAATAAAAAAATTATATAAAAATAAACTTAAAAATTAATGATATCACCACCCGCACACGTATGAAAACATAGCACAAAAATAAATTTAGGTGAAGTGGTGAAATCTCACCTGTTTTTTCACCTCTTTTTTCACCCGTTGAATTCATTACTTTATAACTCTCTTCCTTTCTCCAACTCTTCTAACTTCTTCTTAAGTTCAGCAATGTTGTCCTCATGAAGTTTAATCTTCCTTAATATACCTTCTTTATCTAATGGTTGCTTTATCTTTCTAAACTGAACTCTACCATCCTTCATAGTATGAACGTAAAAACCTTCTGGAACCGCTCCTGATTTAATGTATTCTACCAAAAACTTTTGTTTCATTGCTTCAGTGACTTTAGTCGTCATTTCAATCAAATAAAAATTTTAATATTAAATAAAAATAACGTTATTTTTTCAGTAAGGAAACGCAGGAGTTTTACGATTTATTTGAGGAGTAGGTTCTGGTTTAAATGTTGGAGTCGGTTTAGGAGTTGACTTTTGAACAGGAGTTTGTACTTCCATAGGTTCAGGAGTCATTGAAGGTTTTGGCGATGGTGTCGGAGTTTGTTCAAATTCAGCTACTTCAGTATTATTTATAACATTTGCTTTGTTTCTTTTCAACATCATTACTGCTCCTGCTGTAGCTAGCAAACCTAGTGGGAGACCATATCTTATATAAGGACTTGACCAAATGCTATTTTTGACAGGAGCTGGTGGAACACCTAACCTTGGTGAGACTGCTCTTTGCCATTGTGCAGCTCGTAAGAAATATTCAATAGGTGCTCCATAATCGTTTGGTAAAGTTTGTTTCACAGATGGTGAAGGTTCACGAGAGCTTGATGAAGAACTCATTTATAAGCTTTAAAAATAAACGTTCATCCTTTATTCCTCACTGTCGTCCGTAGCTAAGTTATAGTCATCTAATCTTATTATGGGATGCCATTAGCACGCACCTGAATGGCAAAGCAACAATCCCTCATAAATCCAATAAGTGGCTTTGGTACATTTTCTGTTGCTAGTTCAATAGGTCCTTTAACAGACAATTTGTATGTTATTGGAGCAGTAGATGTTTGACCTTGCTGGAAGCAAAAGTCCACTTCTGTTGGAAAACCACATAAGAAATGTGTGTTGTCATAGCTATCCCATTTATGTTCCACACTACCATCATCCACCAATGACCTCATAACATCTTCATTAAATCCAATCATATCATTGTTTGTATTGCAAGCGTTCGCAACCATTTCATAAAATACAGGTCCATATGATTTTTTCAGGTTCTGCAGGCATATTTCCATAAGCTCCCATGGAAAGCTGAAGATATTTAAACTTAGGGTTCTCAAAATTAACATAATAGTTGTCTTTCTTTCTAAATAGTGCCCAAATACTTTTAACATTAATAGGCGTATAAGCTGCTGTAAATGTTGCACTTGAACTATCTGTATTCTTTGAGAATGAACCGTCCATAGGAATCCAATCCATAACTTTAACAGGAAAACATAAAGCCTCGTTTGTATAATGTTCTACAAGTTCTGTATAAATGTTAGGGTCTAAAGAGAATGACTTTGGATGAATGAAACATTCATTAAAATCCATCTTTGTTCGAAATAGTTGCTGGGTTACAGTTGTAATAGTAACTGTTCCACTAGCTTCTACTGCACTCGTTATCATAGTGAATGGTTCATTCCATGGAACAAATTTATTGTCGGTGGATTTGAATCTGAAGCAAATGCAACTTTAAGAGTTGGATTGAAAGCAATGATATCATTTACAGATATAGATGTGCATTGTAAGGCGTCGCTACTGAACTTTACTTTAAGCTGAATGTTTCCTGCAAAAGCTGGAATAAATCGAATAGGTTCTAATGGAAGGAATCTTCTAACAGGAATTCTTAAACGAAGCTTAAAATCAAATGATTTTCCTGCTGTAATTGGACCACTAACAATTTGTCCTGTTCTGCATGTTCCCGAATGACTCCATACATCTTCATGTCGAGTCTTTGAGAAAACATCTACTTTCTTATTTGTTCGGTAGTTTGTGGGTTTTGAAGTTATATATGCTTCTTCTCTTGCGTTGTCTTGAGAATATACGATACGACCATTTGCAAGGATTTGATATCCAGCAACTGCATAGAAAGCGTCATCGAAACCAATCCAAAATCCTGGTGGGTTTGTTTTATTGGAACCTGAACCAATTTCTTTATCTACAATAAATTGACCTTCCATTTTATACGTAATGAATGTATTGTAAAGGTCCAACATATTTTCACCAGGAGGTGAGAGATTGAATGTTACCCATGTGTTATCTTTAGCAGTTCCAGGTTGTGATGGAATCTTTGCGTCAGAATATTTTCTATTAGTGTCACCAATTTGAACTGCATTGTCTATGATATCGAAATATGAGCGAATCTGATGAATATGCTCTGCTGGAGTAAATTCGTTTAACTGTTCGTTCTGCATGTATTTACTTCAGATAAAAATATCTATTTACTTCATTATTCTCACTCTTCTTCTTGGCATTCGTGGTGGAAGTTGTTTCTTGACATTTTTCAATGAACTGTACATTCTCTTTTGTCTCAACTTCTTTCACTGGTGGGTCAGGGTTCTTTGACTCGGTTTGCTTTTCAATGAAATTCACGAACTTTGCAATAAGCTCTTGGTTCGTTATTGAAAGAACATCTGGCTTCTTTTCTTCTTGTTCTATTGACTTTTCAGTTTGAATAGAAGGTTTTATATGGGCTTCGTGGGCTTCGCCCTTGCCATGCACCTTAATGTTGTCGCTCTCTGCATTCGCTAATGGAACCTTTCTTTTTCTTACATATATTTTACCATCTTTACTCTGACTTACATAATAGAAAGGATGCTGTATTCCTCTGGCGTCATTTAATATAATAGACTCTCGTTCTGATTTTGACAAGCTCATTTTACATCGGTTAAAGTTTTAATTTAGTTTTTTATCTACAGTCAAATGACTCAGACAAGCCCTACGGACAAGACCCAAGGGGTCATAGATGTTGAAGCATTGAAGAAAGAAATTCGTGAACAAATTTTATCCGAACTGAAGGAACAAAAACCAGAACAAAAGCCAGAGAGACCAAAGAGAAAACTTAGTGAAAAACAACTTGCTGCATTAGCTGCTGGAAGACAAAAGAACCCAAGACTACTGGCGAAAAAAGCTAGAGAAGAAGCAAAAGCAAAGGAAGAACAAAAAGCAAAGGAAGCTGAAGCAAAGAAAGAGTAAATGGTTTATTTTTATCCAAACTAAATGTATAGACAAATACCTTTATCTGTTGCGTTCAGTAGTGAAAACCCTGACGTCAAAATAAAGGGGAACAGATTAACGTTTAAGTTTCCAACAGACTGGATTGTGAACATAAATGAAGAGAAGTACATTGGCATAACATCTATGTATATAACACGTGCTTTCAGAAAGGTTGACTTTATACTTCAAGTCGAGATAGAAAATGACGAACAGTCTTTAAGCGCCCAAAACATTCACATATACAAATACTTTAAAGACGATACAACATTGTTGCAATGTATGATTTCATTTAATGAGATGTTCGAGAAAAAGTTCAATATTGAAGTACAAACTTTACAGCCTTTACGTGAGTTTCTTGCACAACTGAAAGAAGAAGGTAGTCAGCCACAACTTATAGACTTTCATTACGAGTTTGTAACAAATGAAGATGGAACACATGACTGTCAATTCATTGTATTCTCACCATTCAATGAAGTAGCTAAAGAAAAAAAAATCCATTACGTATAAGATTTCAAATCTCTGAACCAAGTGATGATTTCAAGAATGTTTTCAATTATGATGCAATGCTTCCGAGGAAAAATGAATTTTCCGAAATTAGATTTCCAGGCATTTGGGATAGAAAGCAAGCTATATTATATTCAAACTTAAGTAAGGGAGTTGAAAATGAGTTCATTGGTCATACAAGAACTTCACCACTTCCTAACCCTAAATACTATAAATTAACTGGCTTCAATCGTGAGTTTTGGATAGACATGTTCTCCACTCATGACCATAACTGCCCAGTGTTCTTACCTCCAGACCATAAGGACTGTCTCTACATTGAAGCACAACTCTTAAACTCTACCATCGCAGTATTGTAAAATCTACGCTAGCTTTATTTTTATCACGAATGACCTCATTTCTGACAAAAATAAATGACCTCATTCATGACCTCATTGCTGACAAAAATAAATGACCTCAGAACTTCAACTTACGAATAAAGCTTGTTTTAGTCGTTATTGAGAAGTTAAACTTTTCAGCAAAGCAAGGACTAGAAGACTTACATAAGTCGAATCCAATCTCTTGACCGTCATAAAGTGCTTTATATAACTTCATAACACTGAACTCAGAGTCTTTGTCAAATTTTCCTTGCGGAACCATTAAACCTTTATCTTCATCATAGAAACACTGAACAGAGTCAGGAAACATTTCATTAGCGGTTAAAGCAATAACATCTTGCTTCACGCCTTTCATTCTGCAGTGAAATGCAACTTCATTTAAATCGTTAGTGAGTAAGTCTATGTAGGTCTTCTTTCCACAAAATATTGACTTGTATGCTAAACTTTGTTTTCCAGGTGTTATTTCTGCGAAGTCAGAATGAAATTGACCTAATGTTTTACCAATAAGTTCTCTACCGTATCTCTTCTTAAATTCATGAGCTAAACGTGGTATGTCTTCATTGTAAATGTGCATCGAATCTGTATCCTGATAAAATGCTTTTAATCCTAAGTCTTCAATCGTGCAAAACACTTCATTCATTATTCTCTTCGACATAGACAGAATATTAACACCAAGTGGACAGAAGTTAAAGTGTCTGCAAATGCTTTTCGTTAGCTTGAAAATAGTTTTATCTGAACCATCCAAACCTTCGAACTTCACTATATGGTTGTAATTTCTTATAGCATATCTTATAGCATCTTTGTCATTTACTATGGTTATTTTTGACTCAATAGGAGATAGAATAGTTTTGCCATAAATGCTGTTCAGAATGAGCTTTATATTTCTTGCAAAGGATTTCCTTCTTTCTTATACTTTAACCTTAACTCAAACAACTTCTTTACTTCATCTCTTATTCTCATATCTCTGTTTCCATCGTAATAGTATCCTTGCAACACTTCACATTTGACACCTTGATATTTTATGAGGTCTTGTAATGTTATATGGTCAACATACATTAAACAGCAAGTGTTTGAACTTCTGGGAACGTTAAGTTCTGGATTTAGTTCAGGGTCACAAACTATTAAAGGAAAGTGTCTGGGTATACCAATCTCTGTTATCTTAATGAGAACAAAGAAGCCAGACATAAACTTTTCACCAATGGGTTCCTTTTGGTCGTCATCGAATAAATGTCTCATGAGATACTCTGTGCTTAACATCTCATCCTTCAATACTTTTGGAATTCCTTCTAAAGTATAAAGTCTTGCTATAGCTGATGGATATAATGAAACAGCGTCGAAGTCAGCAATGAGTTTCTTTTTGCTCTTTTGTTTCATGTTATCTGACAACATACATCTTCCACCTTGAATGCATCTCGAAATAAATTCTCTTGGTTTATTTGAGAGGTCATAAAGATTTCCATTCGGGAAGTATACTCTGTTCTCAAACAATTTGTTAGCAATAGAACAAATACTAACGTAGTCATAAACGTTTAAATCAAACTCTTTCAATATGTCATTGCGGAACTTTACAAAACCTTCTCTTAAAATTCTTACATCTTGTTTGCAATAAAATGTGCTATATTTTTCTAAGTCGAAGTGGTTCTCATCTATTCTGCAACCTTTGATGGAATCTATGTTTTTCATAAATGTATCTGCATCCCGGATAAACTTACATGCTTCAGAAATGACACCAGTTCTGTTGTCATTTGCTAACAAAACACTGCTGTAGTAGTTGTATGGAAATACTTCTTTCGGTCCTGTTTGTAAGTTAAACATAGCAGGAAATAGTTTAAGCTTCTTATTTATAACACTGTAAGAGTCTTTTATAATAATTGCCCGTCCTTTATATAAGCCAGTTATTTGCATTGTTCGTGAACCTTTAATGATGGGAGTTCCTTTCACTTCTGTCATGTGTCTTAAGATGAAGTTTATATCATAACTGAGGTTGTGAAAATATATTAAACTCTTGTCAGGAAGTCTTTCCAAAAATTCTGTTGCACAGTTTTGACCCCAAATGCTTTCACTAACTGAACCATCTTCACTGTCATAACAGATGTTAAAAGCTTTATGAAAGCCATCCGTACTACACTCAAAGTCAGCAAAGAAAACGTGCTCAGGTATGAATTTACATTTAGCTTTATTTACTTCTTTTGACTCTGCTTTCTTCTTCAGTTGTACACAATACTTTGGAGCATATGTCAAATCTTTAAATGGTGCAAGGTTCTGTTTATATAAGTCAGTAGTATATGTGAAAAGTTCTCCATAAGAAATAGGTTCGAAATATTTGCACTCCCACAATGTTTTCAATAACATCCCATAACGGTGTTGTTCTATCATAACGAACTACATATTTATCTTCTCTCTTTGTATAAATCTTCATCTGTTTCTCAATGTTCATTCCACCACAAGCTTGAGAATTTCTTTATAGTTTCGAATGAAGTATGTTGTCATTGGAAGTCTTTCATTTAGCATGTAGTGGTCTTCAACAAGAAGTAAGTCAATAGTTCTAACAGTTTCGCATTCTTTTGGTATATATCTCTTTATTTCATTATGTCTTGAGTCATTGAAATAACCAATGGTAACATTAAATGCTATACCTGTTGCGTCAGAAATTTCTTGTACTTTACTTTGAGGAAAGTCTCTAACACAAATGACTTCTCTCATGTGGTCAATAGTTTCTTCATTTACTCCAGCCTGAATGCAAGCATAAACGAAGCAGTTATCTTCTGTCATAAGTGTTGCAGTTCTTTTGTTCAGTTCATTGAAGATTTGGTAGCGTTCAAGATTTATAGGTAATGTGCAAAGATACTTCCAGAACTGACCGCTTCTCTTCTTATAAAACTTCTTTTCACTATTATCTTTCCAAAAGCTTTCTATAAGTGCTGGGTTTCCTGTTTGCTTAAGAGCTTCCAAAATGGCTTTCTGGTCATTTGTCAGTGTGCTTTCATCTCTATATGGTCTCTTTTTTGGTTTGCCTTTCTTTACATCTGACATCGTTAAGCCTTCATATTCTGTTAAATCATACATCTTTATTTCAGTAAGATTCTTTATGTTTGTCAAGAAGAAGTCATAGTGCATTTCAACAATACCTGCAGCATTTGCTTCTATCTCTGATATAAAGTTCTCCTTCAAGAGCTGATGTAGTAATGTTCCAATATTATTGAGGTTTAACGTAGAACATTCATACTTTCCACCAAGTTTATAACATACCATCCATCTCTGTTGTGAGTTTATTTTAATTTTCTCTAAGAGTCTCATGAAAACCTTACCGAAATGTTTGTGTAAATATTCTCTGTTTGGTTCATCTAAAGCTTCGATGTTAAAGTCAATGAGTCTATTGCCTGACTTCACATTTCTCTTCCTATTCTCTTCATCTTTCTTTAACCATCTCTCACCTTCTTTTGGTTTGTCGTCAATGGAACGAATGACATCGTTAGCTTTACGAACTTGTTCTATAGCACTTTTAAACATCTCTCTTCTCTGTTGTTTCAGTGTGTCGTCTCTTCTTCTTGTTTCACCAACGTTTGCATTTGTTATGTCAAACATCTCACGCCTTACTTCATGAGGTACTGAACGTCTATGATATAAGTCAATAGCAATGTCATTTAAAGGAAATGCTCTTGCATGGACTTCGTCCTCGCCGCGTTGCGGCTTTATGAACTCATGAATTCTATCATAAGTTATTGCACCATTGTAGTCTTTAATGAAGTCAGCGAGTGCTTTTTTGTTTGTTGCGTAATGCTTTGCAACATCTATATTAGCTTCTGTAAGAAGTTGTTTTATTTCCGAGTGTTCTAACTTAGACAACTTCCGATACATCTTTAGTAGGAAATAAAAAAAATATTTTTTCGAAAAAATTAGCTTAGATTTTTTTAAGTTATTTTTCAAAATAATTTAATATTTTTATTTTAATGAAACACATGCAAGATTGCAAGTTCTTTTCATACAATGCTCTCGCTACTGCCATCAAGAATGAGTTCAATGGTGCTTCAAATGTTAATGTTATCTTTAACAAGAAGTTTGTGAAAGAATCTAAGTTCGGTCAGTATGTCAGACCATTAGCTATTGTCATTGACCGCAAACGTTATACTTCACAAGAGTTAGCAGTAGTTTTGAAACAAAAGGGTTTCTTCGTGAATGTCAAAGATACTCATTATACTGTCATAAAGAACTCCAACGTTGACTTCTTCAGTATTGCTATGAATCTTTCCGAACAGAAAGAATATAAGAAGGGTGAAACAAATGTGAAATATTATCCTTCATCTCTGAAGACAATAACGAACAAAGATGTTATACAGAAATTCTTACCAAAGGTTGAAGAAGCTTCTATTGACATTGACGAAGGAAGTGAAATGGTTGAAGAAATAGACCCTGAAGTTATTTAAGCAAAAATATATTTTTGGTGAAGAGGTGAGATTTCACCTGTTTTTTCACCTCATTCTCTCTTCGTTAATGTTGTCGTGACTTCTTCGTTAATGTTGTCGTGACTTCATTCTTCCTCTTTGAAGTTATCGAAATATTCTGTTATTTTTTCCTTCAGTAATGGTAAGTCTTCTTTGAAGGTAAGTATTGTGCAACCTTTGATGTCATAGTGTGTTTGAGGAAGAGTATTTTTGACAATTTCTTTTATTTGCTCATTCGGTGTCATTGAAATCGGTAAGTTTTCACGATAGAACCAGTTTCTGTCAGATTTATATATCTTAGCTAAGTCATAAAAGCTCTTGTTGTTTCTTCTGACTAAATGCAACATAACCATATCTTTATCTTCTTCATTTTCCATCTCTTCAGTGTAAATCATATACTTATAGCTCTTTTCCTTTCCTTTTGGTACTGAACGCGGTATTCTTTTCTGTATGCTTTTGTCTTTGGATTCAATGACTTCATCTTTTGCATGAAGTTTCTTTTCCATCTCTCCACGTTCTGCTTTATATAGTTCATCTAACATCATGAAAATATAACAAGCATAACGAGGTGAAGCCCACATTGCTACAGCATTTACTAAAAGTCTATGAACATAATAACCTTTCAAACCAGGAGCCAAATTCTTGCGATTTTCGTACAGAATCTCTTCTCTCGGTTTTCCGAGGGAAGCAATCATATGAGGAAATTCTTCTAAAAGTTCTTTTGTCTGTTGGTTTTCAAACCAATGATATGCTTGCTTTGTAGAAAGAAGAGCATTCATTATACTTTGCATTTGGTACATGTCATCTTTGACTGAACGAATGAGACGTAACTGTTTGTTATACTGTATGTACTCGTATTCTTC
This sequence comes from Trichomonas vaginalis G3, assembly GCF_026262505.1. Taxonomy (NCBI): domain Eukaryota; phylum Parabasalia; order Trichomonadida; family Trichomonadidae; genus Trichomonas; species Trichomonas vaginalis. The sequence goes on along the minus strand of NC_067206.1, from coordinate 21,424,085 downwards.
ATTTATGGCTTCATGAACGATAGCAATTGTTGTGTTCTCTAATGTTGACATTACTGTCTTTACATACAAAATAAAAAAATTTGTTAGAAAAAAATTAGCGTTATTTTTTCTGAGATAAACACTATTTCTTCACAACATTAAATTTTATCCTGTATGAAATGACTTTAAAAAGATTATTGACTGACTTCGAATACTATCTCATTGACGCACTGACAGACCCTCAAAACTGTGTTGAAAGTTCTTTAAGCTTTAAGATTGAAGGTACGACGCATTTTGTCTTCACTTACGTATTGAAAGAATATGACCGTTATCATAACGAAGTGAATCAAACACTAATAAAATTTGTAGATAAAAAATTGGTTAACAATGAATATTTTAAACGTGAAGACCCAAACACTGCTGGAGATGATGAAGAATACAGACAAGTTATTGAAAAAAATAACGCAAGATTAGATGCAATAGAAAAGAAGTTTAATGAATGTCTTACAAACACGTATGAATATCTTATGCGGTGGGAAGCTAGATGGAAATAAATTTACGTCAAATATGCAATTTATAAAATCTTATGTCGACAGGCTACGTAGCACAGTGGTCTAAGGTGGTGTTATGGAGGGGTCAGAGTCTGTGGTTCGAACCGCGACAGCGCCGTATTTTCTTATTTTCTTTGTTTGTCTTGTTTGTCGTGAATAAAAAGTGTCATAAAAGTGCTCTATCTTCCACGGGAATAAATAAAAAATTTACTTTATTTCTTCTTTATTTCTTCTTTATTTCTTTGTTCCCGTGGAAGAAGGGTTTTGCTGTTTTTTCTCAGCCGAAATCAATGATTTTTTCATTTTTGGAATCCTTAGCGAATGAGGAATCTTTTCTCTCGTGGAAGCTTTGAACAAAAATATAATTTAGGTGAAAAAACAGGTGAGATCTCACCTCTTCACCTAAACATTATTTTTGGTGTAAATTTATGACAAAAATAAATGGTACCATTAATGATATCATGACTGTTCTCATTCATGTCTGATTTACATCCAACGAAAAAGTTTAGAAGAATTTTCTTATTCTTTCTGGCATGTTTTTATCTTTCCAGTACTCCCGCTCTAATGGTCCCAGATGAGTTGGTTTAGATTCTCTCAAGTTCTTAGATGGTATAACATCTTCAACGCCTCCTTCATATCTTACTTTATAAGTGTCATCGTTTATGTTGTAGTCAAGTATTTCAATAACCACTCCTCGCTTTGCTTCGTCAATGGTTTCAGCAAGTTTGCCATTACTACTTTCGACTAATTTATGACGAGGGTAAAATGCTATGGAGTCGTCAGCAGCTTTTATAAGATATCCATTACCTTGCGTAGAGTCTACGATATAATAATTTCGACTTAACCTTAAACGTTTCTTTGTCAACGGTTTGTCGTCAAGAACTACACGAACTTTTGTTCCAGGAATGAGAGTAAATTGTGTTGAATTTCTGATATTTTGTGTTTGACTTCGTTTCTTTTGTATATACTTTTCTTCTTGTTGTTGTGTCATTGAATTTGGTGTATGTCCTGTTGTAGAATGTGTTGAGGAATTGTAAACTTCGATGAAATGTTTCATTGTTTCTTCGGTAAAGTCTCGCTCTTGATTTAAATCTCTGAGCGTTCTTATGAAGCGGTTAATGATACCGAGTATGTTATGGTTATGGTCTTCAGTAGTGTAGTGAGTTATGTTATGCTTAATGAGAAATTCTGTGATTTCGTTGCTGAGGTATGCACCGTCTTGGTCTGATGTTAAAATACTTGGGCTATGTTCTGCTACAAACTTTTGTAAAACTCTTAACACTTCACGAGTTCCTTTATTTTTCATTATATACGCAAAAGCTTTGCGAGTGTTAACATTAATGAAGATGAGGAATGGTTTATGTCCTCCTTTCTTACTCTGAACGAGAGTGTCAAATTGGTATGCGTCAGGAGTGTTGGAGTAAATTGGTAAAAAGTAGTCGTAAGGATTTATTTTTGTTTGATGTACAACATTTTTGTCAAAGAACCTTTTCACTTCAGCTCTGTTAGTAAATCCCCAACTCTTTGCAGCTTCATTGAACTTCTTAAATGACCTCCATGGATGTTGTTCGAATACTTCTTTCAAGCTCATTTATGTAAAAATAAAGATTTTAACCAACTCGTATCCAAGCGTGCATTGTTATATAAGGAGGCATATAATCTTTTCCATTACCTGCTGGGTCTGTAATACCAGCTACAACATGTGTATGATTTCCTGCAGTTCCACAGAAAATACCTGTGCTAACATCTTTGGGGTCAGTTGTGATATCATATCTGTTCATTCCCTGTCTATTCGAACCCGCTGCAAGATTTATATAACCTCTTTTTGTTATTGAATGTGAATGGTTTCCTTCCACAGATGTTCTTCCACTGAACCTATGCATATGTGAAGGAAGGTTTTCAATACCTATTTTCTTTGAACCTCCCATCTTCATTGACTGCGTATTAGTGTAGAATGGAAAACTGTCAACTATTTCATACCATCTACCACCAAATAAAGTGTTTGGATTTATTGGATTCATAGACGTATAAACAGCTCCTATAGGATATATTAAATCATATATGCTCATAACTCTATAAACATATTCTAAAGAACTTATGTCATTAAATACCATTTGGAATGTATCTCCCGGATGAAATGTTGCATTTGTTCCACTTTTATAATGTAATGTTAGTTCAATAGAATTATCCAAGAAAAATTCAAAAGTATCTGGTTGAAGACCTCTAACAAATTCAAATGGAGTTGCTGGTTCACCATTTATAATTTCTGTTGTAAATGTCATTGTATCTGGTTTCGAAAATTTCTTTGTTAGTTCTGTATCCACATAAGTTTTGTCGGCTTTACTGTCTAACATTGCTGGTAGTTCATGTGTTTCAAAGTTTCTGGCATGACCTTCAATGTTCATACATTTACTATTTAAGGAGTTTAGTGTATCTTTTACGCTTGTACTTGGATTCTCTAAAGGTGCACTTGAACCAAGGGTATAGTTCAATATTATGTCGTCTGCTCTAACAGTAGTGAAGGATTTATGTGTATGGTTTTTGTCAGCTTTCTTATCATATAAATCTTGAGCAGTGAATTTAACATTATTTTCATCCTCCATGACATAAACATTTCTACATCTAATGTATTTCATCGTCGTTATGTTTTCCTCCGATGTTAAACCTTGTGGAAAGTTAGGAGGTTTCCAATATAATGCATCCCCGTGCGGCGGGGCTCCGCCCTCCCCACCAGTTCCTTCAACCGTTCCTTCAATACTTTCTATACCAACAGTTGTGAAGAAATCATGTGTATGGTTCTTATCTGCTTTCTTATCTAACATTGCTGGTAGTTCATGTGTTTCAAAGTTTCTGACATGACCTTCAATGTTCATACATTTACTATTTAAGGAGTTTAGTGTATCTTTTACGCTTGTACTTGGATTCTCTAAAGGTGCACTTGAACCAAGGGTATAGTTCAATATTATGTCGTCTGCTCTAACAGTAGTGAAGGATTTATGTGTATGGTTTTTGTCTGCTTTACTGTCTAATGTAGCTTGAAGTTCATTTATATCGGAGATGTTGTGTTTATGAGATTTCAAAACTTTGTTCATTGCTTCGAGTTCAACTTTGTCAGCTTTACTTTTAATAGCATCTTCAAACGTTATTTTTGACTTAACTCTCAAAGTAAATCTTGGTTCAACTAATACACCTTTAACAGAGAAAGTAGAGGCATAAATTTCATCGTTATAACTAAATGCTTCTGGTGCTTTACCCGTGTCATACTGTACAGTACAGTGTATGTCATAACCTTTAGCACGAATGTATTTATATCTTCTTTCATTGGGGTCTTCCGTCTTCACTTCATCACTTCGTGTTAAATATCCATGGTAGTCCGTTATAATCTGTTCGTCTGAAGTTATATAATGAACGTGGTTCTTGACTTTATCACTCAGAGCTAAAAGCTCATTTTTGTTTGCTTTTTCGGCTAATTTCTCATTAACATCATTCACTTCTAATTCAACTCTTCCGCCAGAACTCTTATTATCATTAATCTTTTTCATTAATTCGGTAATTACGTCATAAAGACTATATTCTGTTTTCGGTTTTGTAAATAATGAGTCAAAATTTCTTTTCATCATTACATCGCTGACATTAATGATATCACCAATTCCTTTTTCATTTATTCTCTTCATTAATTCTGCAATAATGACGAATATATAATCTGTTAATTTATTCTCTTCATCGAGGGTTATAGAATGTTTTGAAATTGAATCATTAACTCCTCTAAATAAATCAATAACTTCAGGATACACGTTTTTAATGTCTCGAATAACCCGACCAGTATCCTCGCCACTATGTGGCTCTGAGCCCGTTGGGCTCTGTTGTTCATGTTCTTCGTTCCCGTCGTTACGTGGTTTTATATCTCTAACCATCATCAACGCAGCCATAACCGGAGGGTTTGTTGCTATCTGTTCGAAAATCCGTCCGTTATGTACGGTATATCTAAATAATTTCTTTGTGTTTGTTAAAACATTTGAAACAAGTCTTTTAAAACCATCTACAAAATTTCCTGTTTCACCTAATGTTCTTGCAGCATTTACAAGCTCACCCATTCCCGCTTTTGACCCCAAAAACGTCCATATTGCATTTATTTCACTCTGTATAGTTGTCCATTCAGCGAAACTAACACCCGCATTCGCTAAGCTGAAAATGAAATTCAGTGGATCGAACTTAATTCCACCTTCTTTTTCAATTTCAACGAACTCACTAACATGAGATTTTAAATATTCTTTCGTTAAAATTGTTTTCCCCGATGTTATGTCATTAACGAAACTATCACCGTCAAAAGTTAACGAATTCAATTTCGTCGTTGATGCTTTTATTTCATACACCGCTTTATCGATAGTTTTTGGCTCACCTTCTTTAGAAGCATATGAAACATTAATGAATGAATTATATGTATTCATGAATGAGTTAAAATCAATGATTTTCATTAATGACGCCTTTAATGATTCATTTACTGTCGAATCCCTTAAAGTAATTAATGAGTTATCGTTTATGAAAGGTACACTACAAACCGTCGAGTTTGGATCAAATGCTATAGTTGGTGCAGGAATATTAATGATATAAGTCATTAAATCATTAAGTGACGTAAATAATGTTGTCGTTTTTGATTTAATTTCTTTAGCATCTGTTATATATGGTAATTTTATTTCTGTAGTTTCTGAATTAAAGATATTCGCTAAAATGTTTTGTAAACTGTTTTGAACAGCTGTGTAAACCGTTGAATTCGGAACTCTTACGATTTCACCGTCCTTAATAAAAGGCATTGCACATGGTGTAGTGCTTGGGTCAAATCTTTCGGGATTATAATTCAACATATATTCTAACGCTTCATGAACAGACTTATATACTGTTGTGTCGTTCTTCATGACAACTTCACCATTTACAATGAATGGCATAGTACATGGAGTTAAAATAGGGTCAAACTTTTCATAGTCCTTCCATGTTATGTATTTCTCGGTATTTCCATCAGAAATAACAATATATTTGTCAGTAAGTGTGAGAGAGTATTGACCAAAATATAAACGTTTAGCTCTGTCAGCTTCATACGCATATGCAGCTATACTCATATTTTAATGAGAATAAAATGTTGTTCTATTTGCAAAGTACAGACCCAAACGAATACGGGACAGTAAAGCTACAAACAAACTTAGGTCTACAGAATGAGGCGCTTGCATTCAGAATGGTTGACTTCAATACTATCGCTTCATTCGTTATAACAGATGAAACAGATTTCATGGAGCTTGAAATAGATGGAAAGAAGCATGAATAAGATTTCACAATAATGTAGAATATAAGATGGAAACATTAGCTGGAGTGTTAAATGCTCTCATAAATACTACAATAAACAAGGAGAACGAAGAAAACTTAATGAATGTTAAACTTATTGCAGGAGTTTTGAAGTTCAGTTATGTGAAGGAGTTTAAGATAACACGAATGAGTCATAGAGTACAACTTCTTTTGGGTGCATACCATATGACATTTCCTTTGAAAAGTGTTGACAAAACGATTGAGATGAAATCTGTTCCATACGTATGTTATGGCAATTGTTTATACATTGAGTCAAAAATAGCTAATGTCACAGGTATTTCAGGAGTTAATAGTAAAGGTTCAGTAGAATATAAATCCTTCTGTTATGCAGTCAATTCAATGTTCATTCCAAACGTTCCTGTCATAGCAACTCATTTAGGTAAATGGGTTCGCATTAGTCCTCATAATTTGAAAGACATGCAATTCAGACTTGTTGACTTTCAAGGAGAGCCTGTAGAACTGAAGGCACCAGTGCGAATGACTGTTGAAGTAGACTTTTTAGAAAATATTAAATGCAACAGCTTACAAGAGAACTCAGAGCTAAAAATATAAAGTATGAATGTTATGTATTAGGTCATGAACTTTGGTTGTTGCTGTTTGATGAAACAAATGAGTTAGTTATGTCAGTCAAGAGAACAGAAAAAGGCGTCAAAGGCGCCGAGCGCAAAGCGCTATATTGTGTTAGTGAGAACTGCACCAAGTCAATAAGATTAGGTTTGCATTATGAAGATGAGTTCGATACTGTTGAAGAAGTTTTGGATAGATATTACAAATTGCTAACTTGAAATTTTTTTTTGACTGACGGTGCAAAGCGCCAAGATGGGCTCAAAGAGCCCTCCTGACTGCTTTAATTTACTAAAACATATTTCAAACATAATTTATATTCTGTTGAAAGTTTTGTATACTCGTTCGAATATTTATACTTAAACTCAACTCCTGGAGTACCTGGTATTTCAATGATGCGGATGTTACCTATTTTCATGAATGGTGGCGTTTGACCACAGCATTCGATTTCAGGGTCGAGATAGTCAATGACACATTGTTTCCCTGTTATTCGTGATATAACATTTTCAAGGTCCTCCTTTGTTAGAATTATTTGGTTCTTACTTATAAGATTTATCAAAAGCTTCTTATCGTCTTTGAGTAAGATAGTTTGATATAACTGAAGAAGGTAATGGTCTACGTTATCTGAAGGATTTGTTTGAACATTTGTGTAAGGGTTGTCGTTGGCTTCTCTTGAAAGAATTTGGTCCAGTGGTGGATACTCTAACTTAACATCTGATGTAGCGTTAGCGTTTGAAGCTGTGTTTAAATTCACGGATTTCAGCTCTGGTTCTTTTTCTTTCAAAACTCTGAACTATAGTTCTTTATGACAATATTGTTTGTCGTTCGTGAGTCAACATTTGATGTTGGTTCAATTGGAACATTAACGGCACCAGCTAAGATGGATTTGCTTCTCATTTCATATAGAATAAAAACCTTTTATATGTATGAAATGAACAATATACTCGACAAGGGTTTGAATGTAAAGCTAACGAATGAAAATATTGTTGAATTCACTGAGACAGGTGCTGTGTATAAAGATGTAGAACTACTGAACAAAAGAGCTAAGGGAAGAAGCAGGAACATGAACAAAGGGTGGAAGCCTATAAAAATTTATGTCAATGATGGCTCAGGAGGTTCAAACATAAAGTATGCAGAAAGTTATAGAGTTTATGCGCTAAAAGGTGAAAAGCCTTCATTTAAGAACAGCTATTCTAACGCATATCCTCAAAAGCTAACGGATGGGGAAGTGGATGATATGAATGACAGCAAAATATTAACAGAAATGGCGACAGAGATGCATGGAATTTGTTTACCATCAGTCAATTGAAGGTTAAACTTTAAAACAATGTTGGTCGTTCCCATGGAATATTTTTGACTTTAATGGTATTAGTCATGATATGAATCTCAAGGTATGAACGAGGAGAGATGAGAGACTTATATGCTTCCCAAATTTCTTCAAAAGGTAATGTTATACCTGACTGTTTCCAAATGAGTTCAATATCATAACGTGAGAAACCTTGAAAGATAACGAAGTCAGTTATGAGACGTTTTATGTTTAAAGCTAAAAACCTCCATGTTTGCATAAGTATTGCTACAGTTAAGTGGTAATGTCTGACTTTAGTAATGATGTTAGCTAATGGTGAGTCAGGCTTTGACACTAAACCTTTTCCGGCGAAGTCGTCACAAACTAATAAAGTGTTTGAAGGATACTTTTTGAAGGGGTATTTTGAAAGTTTTGACAGAATGTAGTTTGTAAGTCGTTTCATATCGTAAACTCCTGAGTACTGACGTAAGTGGTGTTTGTCAATAATTCTTTCCATCTCCTCAGAAGTCTTTTGCATTCCTGACTGTATAAATTCAACGATGGTATAATATTTCCTCTTACGTCGAATGTAACGTTGAAGAAATTCAATGAGTTCACTGTCTGGAACTTTAACGACAGAGGCTTGAACTTTTGACATAAATGTTTTCGCTGTTGAATCCATAGAGTCTGAAGTTGCTGATATAATGATTTGGTCATAATATGAATCTTGACCTAAACGCTCTGTTATGAGTATATGACGAATGAGGTTAAATGTCTTACCTGACCCCATCTTTCCACAATAGAAATAAACACCATTTGAACAGAACTCATAGTCCTTACTGAAAGGAAGAATGAGAGAACTGTTGAGCTTTTCACTGCTTTCATTCATGTCTTCATCTACATCATGTATTAAATGCTTCATTTTATCTCCATTAAAAATGCAAGTCAGAAATATTCAGAACATAGCACCGAGTCTAACTGACAAGAGTATAAAGATATACTATGAACACGTTATGATGAAACCAACCAAAATTCAAGAAAGTCAGTATACTTATGAATATCCAAGACACTGGGTAGAGTATGTAGGAGGTGAGAAAGCTATTGAAATCAGACAGGTTCGAAGTATTCCAGCAGGAAGAACAATATTATTGAAGAACTTTAATGTTTTGAGATATAATGATGAGACAAAGAAGCAAGATAGTTTTCCTATTGCTGTGTATGTGAACCTAGACACAGGAGATGACATGAAAGTTTTTAACACAAAGCTTCAAACGGTAGTGAGAGAACAACTTACTGCAGAAGGACACCCATTACCTTCAGAAGTTACCATAGCGTATAATTTTGAAACAAATGCAATAGATTTTAAAGTCGTCTCTGCAAAGAAGTCAGGTTTTACATTTAATGAAGCAGATGTATATTCGAATGAAAACTTCAAAGCTATTGCATGGTTAGATAATGACGATTGCTTTAAGAAAATATTTAAATTCAGTGACTCAACGATGTCAATAGATGACCTTCGTGGAATGTTACCATCGACGTTTACAGTAGAAGGTTCAGCAGGATTGCTTACAAGATTGTCAATTGGTGGTATTTGGTCTCGTGAGAACATTGTTATAAAATCCAGTATAAGTGAATTTGCTGAAGAATCTATATTATGTCTTTCAAACTATATGTATTCGCCGCCGAAGCATTATAGTATAACAAACTTTGTCAGTAAGTTTAATATAAGACTTGTCGAACCTTCTTCAATGAAAGATGTTGTGCTACCCAAAGACGGAAAGGATGGACTCATTATTGAGATGATTTTAATTGCATATTAAATGAGCTTGTTCTTAAAGGTCGTTCATGATGAAATAACTGTTGTAGAAGATGTTAGCAATTGTTCAGACATTTTGAAGCGTATAGATGAGATAAGAAAGAAGTTAGATAGACCGCAAAGCGGTGAGGGCGAAGCCCGTGAGAATGTTTATGTTTCATTGACTTTCTCCAGTAACGAGAACTTTTATGAGATAATATTGAAGAGAGATGATTTTAATATGGTGTAAATGGTAGCTTGGGCAGCTTTAGGCGCAATGGGAACAAAAGCATTAGCATTTGGAGCAAAAGCACTTGGAGCTTATGACGCAGTAAATAAAATGAGTGGAGGAAGGGTTTCGAAGACATTAGATGCAAATAAAGGAAAGATTGGAGGCTGGGTTGCAAAGAAGTTAAGATTAAATAAAATAGGGCTCATAAATAAAGCATCCAATTTGGTTGCGACTGAGTCAGAAAATGCTTTAGGAAAGGACGATGAGTTTGCAAAACATGCAAAAGACTTTAATGACCAGATGAAAGGTGAAACAATGCATTTAAATAGAGTCGATGGAACTAAAGAAAATGTTTCTTCTCCACCAGTAGTTCTTCCGTATGGTCCCTATGGAATGTATGGAAACCCTTATGAACGACCATTTGACCCATTGACTGGTGGAAGTAATTGGTATCATTATGGACGAAGAAGAAAGACAGTCAAGTTGGAGACAGACGTGAAGAAAGCAACTAAAAAGAAACCAAGGAAGAGAGTTATAAAGTAATGAATTCAACGGGTGAAAAAAGAGGTGAAAAAACAGGTGAGATTTCACCACTTCACCTAAATTTATTTTTGTGCTATGTTTTCATACGTGTGCGGGTGGTGATATCATTAATTTTTAAGTTTATTTTTATATAATTTTTTTATTTTTATTTTGGATGTAAATGACAGAACAAAAGCAACTCATTCGAATTCCACAGTATAACAAACATACATTTAAACATTTATTCTTCCTTCCTGAGCATAACATGTTCTTTCAAATACATCCGAGACCAGTTGACTTTTCATTGACTGTGTATAAAGATAGAAATAGTTATATCATTAAACCATACGATGACGAAGGTAAGTTATGTAAATTGTACGTTAAGAAGTTAGAGAAAGTTTATGGCTTCAAGTATGACTACAATAGGGTTAACACTGATGATGAAGATATTGAGGAAAATTTATGAGAACATTAGTGAAGTCGTTAGTGAGAACGATAGTGAGAACGTTTATTTTTACATTAGTGAGTTCGTTAGTGAAGTGAAGTGGATGGCGGTTTTGTAAATATTTAAGGTTAAGTTAGTGTTGTCGTTTGTGTTGTAAAATATACGTTAACGGTTTCGTAAAGTGTCAAAACCGTTAAGTGGTGTACGGAGGCGCGCAGTGCCACAGTACACGACTTAACCATACTAACTTTTATCACATGGGAGAATTACGAAGAAGAATTATATAAAGAGGAACCATTTACGAAAGATTCATTTTATTCAGCATTAACTCAAGAAACTATATCAGATAGTGATTATCAAATATATCTCAATGATGCTAAAAACTTTAAGAATAGATTAGAATATTTTATTCATTATTGCAATAAAGATGTTGAAATTATGATTGACCCAATTGATAAAATTATTGAAGAAACATTTGTTTATAAAATTGATATGCTTCATAATCTTTCTTTATCATCGAATGCTTCAATGATTCGTTACGCTTTAGCATATAAAGACTTTAATCATAATGAAAAATATCCTGAGGAAGAGATAGAATCAAGTTTTGAATTAACGAAAAAGTATTGGAAATATAAAATTGAATCATATAAGAAACAAGATGAAAAAGCGGAAAGAGATACTAAAAATAATGTTTCAATGGATGATTTTCAATACTATCACGATTTAATCCTTTCATCTAAATGCAAAATGTGTGGTAAAGCGTTTACATATGCAAATAAACCAACATTGGATAGAATCGATAATGAAAAACCACATACCAAAGAAAATTGTCAGTTAATGTGTTGTTATTGCAATGTCGTAAAATCAAATAAAGATGAAGATGTTCAACGTTTAAGAATCAATTTAAGAAATTATGCATTAAAAAATAATTTACCAATGACATTAGATTCAGTTGAAGCTTATCACATTCTCCGTAATGGAATTACTGGTGGTTTATCAAATGTTCAACATAGAGTAAATCTTAAAGGAATCACGCACATTAATAAACTTGCATATAATCCAGAAACTAAAACTGTATCAAATGAGGACACTTCCAACATCATGACTCATTTCGTTGGTGTTGATTTTAATTCATTATATCCTTCATCATTTTCATCTAATCCTCATGATTTCATTCAATATACTGACCATAAAATGTATATGCCGGGAAGATTGAATGGTGTTATCATTTGTGATACAGCAACAAAGAAAGCAAAAGCACTTGGAATAATTAAGAAGAAAAATACTTTATTCGTGGCTGAAGTAAAGGGTCACATTGATGAAAAATACATTAATGATTACATAAACTTTTTACCAATAATAAGAAACTTAGATATTATCACAGATGAAAAAACGAGAAAGGGACAGACTAGCCCATTGTCACTTTTTAATTTAGCAAATGAACGCTTATGGAGTGGAGTTTTTGGGTAAATCTGATTTGCTTATAAATGAAATAAAATCAAAAGAAACCATATTGGCATTATATTATGCAAAAATAAATGATCTTACTTAGTACTTTTAAAGTTAATTTCAGAAAAAATTTGACACAATGGTATCCGGCACATACAAGTGGTGTACAACCAAAATATAAGTTGGTTTAAACATATATTGCTATATCTCATGATCTTACTTAGTACTTTTAAAGTTAATTTCAGAAAAAATTTGACACAATGGTATCCGGCACATACAAGTGGTGTACAACCAAAATATAAGTTGGTTTAAACATATATTGCTATATCTCATGATCTTACTTAGTACTTTTAAAGTTAATTTCAGAAAAAATTTGACACAATGGTATCCGGCACATACAAGTGGTGTACAACCAAATCTTCGACTCGATGAACTTGTCATCGAGTTATATTCCAGTGTTGTTCCTTCATTCCTGATTAAGTTGCAAATTAAAGGTCTGGATTCAGAGAGAAGTGTTAAAGTTATCAAAAAAGTCACAAGAGATTTCGAAGAAATGACACAATTTAAAAAAGTCGAATGCATCAGTATGCTTGAAGCTGTTCAGAAAGGTCTGAAAAATGATACACTTGATCCCAACATTGTTTACTCAACATTAAAAATATTATTGCAAAGAAAACATTTGATTTAATAAACATTTAATTTATTATAATTAATTTTTTATTACAGTATAGTAAAAAATGCTATAAATAAATTATTATATTTTATTAAAATGTGACTTTTAATAGTAAGTGAATAAAATAAATCAGGAATTGGGAAAGAAATAAGGTTAATTAAAAATAATGAAAATTACAAGTTTAAGGTTAATGAAAAAGTGACAATGGGCGAGTTTGTCCCCCACTCATGAAAAAACAATTGGCAGTTTTATGTATAATTACATGAAATCAAACAATCTACCAGTTGACCAGAAACAGAAAAAATTAACTCAGTTAGCATCAACACACAACCAATATCAACCATTTTCTTCTTATTATCTTTGGTATCTAATAGAGAGATTTCATTTTATCATTGATGACATTCAATCAATTTTAACATTTACTAAAAACACTTGTTTTAATGAATTTGCGAACAAATTTATGAACGAAAGACAAAAGGCTGAATTAGAAGGAAATAAAGGAAAAAGTTTATTTTGCAAGATTTCGCTTAATGGATCATATGGTTACGATGCAATGAATACACAAAATTACACAAAGACTAAAATAATGAATGCACAGAAGGCACGCGTTGCATGTATGTCAAATAAGTTTAAAAACATAAGAGAAATAGGTGAAGATACATATCAAATGATGCTTAAAGATAGATTTTATAGATGTGAAACATGTTTACAAGAGGCATTCTTCACTTTAGATAATGCTAAATACTGGTATTTGGTTTTCATTTATGATTTTATGTATAAATGCATGGATGTTAATCGTTTTCATTTCATTGAAGGTGATACTGATTCATCTTATTGGGCAATCGCTGGCGACCCAAATCTTCCTAACACTCAAGCATTTCAAGCAATTGTTACCGATAAACAATTTTATGATAAAACATTTTCAAATTCGCACCATTTGATTTCTTCTGTTTTGATGAGAAATTTAAACCTAAATTAAAGAATAAAGCCGAAGAAAAAGCACATGAGAAGAAGTTATTGGGTTTAGCAATTGAGAAACAAGGTGATAACATGGTTGCTTTATGCCCTAAGTGTTATACATCATTCAACGGTTCAATTGATGAAAGTGATTTTAAAAAGATTGCACAAAAAATGAAAGGTGTTAGTTTACGACAAAATAAACAATTAACACCTAAAAATTATTTGGATATAATAAATGATAAAGTGATATTTGATGGTCAGAATATTCATTTACAACTTAAAAACAGGTTGATGACTCGCTTAACAATCGGTAAGACTGCATTAACAGGAGCACACACTAAAGCCGTATGTTGTGAAAATGGATGTTGTATGCCATTTATTTAATACAATTTTAAATTGTATTTTTAATAAAATACCACAGAAGAGACAAAAGGAACTGTTGAATGAGGTGATTCAATATGTAAATAATGGTTTTGATACTATGCACCCTTAAAACACTTATTTTATTTTTATATAAATGAATACCATAGAGTTAAAAAAAATAATTGATGATTTAGTATTTAATCAAAATTTTCTTACTTATTATGATTTAAAAGCATATCTTCAAAAATATGATAACTATATAACGGGTGATGATATGGATTATTATTATCCGTATTATGAAAATGAATTTTTGAAATATCATGATAAAATAATTTCTAAAATTAAAGACAAAATTAAAAATAATGAATATGTAAAGGGAAAAACTAAATCACAACTTAAACAATTGAAAGATTTCAAAAATAAAGTATTAACAGAAGAAGATATTGATGAATTATATAATTTATATAATCCTGAGCCGCAAAAATCAAGGGAACAAAAACAAAAGGTGCAAAACACCCAGGTCCTTCAGATCATAAATGAAGCACAAGCTTTAATTTATGATTCATTAGTTAAACCATGTTCAACCCAAGTTTTAAATGAAGATCAACTTTTGGAATTCATCCTTCAACATAAACTCGAAGCGGGAAAGTATATCAAACCTTTATATACAGTATATTTAAAACAAATGAATAAAATACATCCGGAATTAATGAAGGGAGGAATGAAATCCAAAACTTCATCATCCAAAATCAAAGCAGATAAAATTAAATCACTTGCAATACCAAAACCTCCTTCAGTTAATCCTTCATCATTCACTTTATTATATCCGTTTCAAACATTAAAGAAGCAAAAAGATTTTAAAAGGGATTTCAAGATATTAAATAAACCAATTGACCCAAAAATTCAACCGTTAAAGGAAAAATTTAATCGCCCTTCATTTGCACCATATCCATATTCATACGAAATCGATCATCTGGAATATTCAAAAGGAAACGTTACTTATTTATTTGCCATTAACATTAACACTAGATATTTATATTGCATTCCAGTGAAAGGGAAAACAGAACAGGAAACAAGAAGAGCTATTCAATACTTACTAGATCATGAAAGAGTAGATAATATAAGGGGTGATGGCGATAAAGGATTTCAGGCAGCTATGGCTCATTATTTCCCACAAATTAATTTTTACTTTTCATCCTCTCCATATACGTTTCATAATAAAATAGTTGATGCAGTAATGAGAACTCTTAGAGATGCGTTAGGGGTTAACGGTCAGATATACTGGGATGGAAATCATGACTCCATCATACAACAGTTAGTATATTATTACAATAATACATGGCATAGAACTATAAACATGAAACCGGTGGAAATGAAAAATGATATTTCAAAAGAATGGGAATATATTAGAAAACAAATGGAAAGGTTAAATGATGTTAAACGTGAACAAATTAATTCGGGGCTCATGAATTTTAAACAAGGGGATAAAGTTTTGATTCATCTCGATTATGGAAAAACTGATAAATCAATGACAAAAAGAAGACGAAGATTTGATACAATAGCTGAATTTGTTAGATATATTAACGGTAATGCATTAGTTGAAGTTGACAATAAATTAATAGAAATTCCGATTTATTTTATTACTCCATTATATTTAAATAATATTTAATTTTTTTTATTTCGTAAGAAATGAGTGACAATGAAGCATCCAACAGTCCTGACGATGAATATAAAAAGAAACTAAACAAAATTAAATCAAAAATATGCTATTGCAAAAAGAAGCTGCAATGTGGTGGGGTTGAAAATGATAAAGAGAGGAAAGAAATAATCGAAAAATTAGAAACTTACCGTTCAATCCTTAAACTGAGTGAAGCAAAAATAAAAGAATTTAATAGAATAAATAAATTGATTGGAAGAGATGAATTTAATAAAGATGAATTTTTAAACTCAATCCAAATTTAATTTTTATTCCTCTTCCCGAACCCTTCTGGGTTTGTTGTTTTTAATTCGTTCTTGCATCATTTTATCATTTCCTCCCTTGTTATGATTCGTGGTAAATTTTGAGCTTGTGGGGTATCCATTTATATAAAAATTAAATTTTGTTATCAGTTATTAAATCGTTAATGTTTTCAGGTTATTCAATAATTAATTATTTTTGAATAACTGAAGGTGTCACCACGTCACCATGTGTCACCAGGTTAATTAACTTCTCTGAAAAAATGAGACAACATGACATTTTGACAACATGGGGGATTAATGAGGAAGGCATTTATGAATTATTTTTGAATAACTGAAGGTGTCACCACGTCACCATGTGTCACCAGGTTAATTAACTTCTCTGAAAAAATGAGACAACATGACATTTTGACAACATGGGGGATTAATGAGGAAGGCATTTATGAATTATTTTTGAATAACTGAAGGTGTCACCACGTCACCATGTGTCACCAGGTTAATTAACTTCTCTGAAAAAATGAGACAACATGACATTTTGACAACATGGGGGATTAATGAGGAAGGCATTTATGAATTATTTTTGAATAACTGAAGGTGTCACCACGTCACCATGTGTCACCAGGTTAATTAACTTCTCTGAAAAAATGAGACAACATGACATTTTGACAACACAGCATGGGTTGAATGCAAAAATAAATTCCAATCATACTTTATAAAGCTTCATTTACGGGTATTTCATCGTCAGTAAATGAATCCTCATTATCGTTTGGTTCAACCTGTTTATATAATCCTTTCATTTCTTCTTTCAAAACATAACACCACGTCTGTTTATCATCTATTCTTCTCTGTTTCCTATCACATTTATCTTTAATGCTCATTTGAAAATTCTTGTCTTTCATGTCTGATGGTTTGCAGAATAGCGCATTTTTACACGTCATACCTGCACACAATTCATCATAATGTGTATTTATCCATACATCTAAAGGATTTGTTGATAATTCAATTAAATCTTGTTTGGCTTCAGTCATCGGTATGATTCGTACATTAAATGATGAAAGGTCATATTGTATAAAATACGTCAGTAAATTATCATAAAATTCCTTTGTGCATGAATCCATCAAATTCTTGAAGTAATCAAATTGACCCTTAAATTTACCATTAACTCTTAAAACTACATATCTTCTGTCTCCAACTTCAATTTTGACAGGGTAAACGTTATTAGTTACGAAAATGAAATTGGCAACATTCTGAGCAGTTCTTCTGGGTTGATTCTTTTCATTAATTCTAATCTCATTATCCGTAATAATTGATTTCAAAGCGTCGAAGTTTGCGAGTCTGTCTTCACCTACATTCTTGAGTTCATTAAGTACAAGAAACATTTTATTCTCAACTACTGAATTGAAATTACCCGTTAGCTCACTTATTTCAGTAATGTTTTTGCATGAATAACCGGCAAGAAGTTCAGAAATAATGTCTGTAAATCTGTTTTTACCTGTTCCCTGAAGTCCTTTCAAAATAATTGCTGTTTCATTCTTGATTCCAGGATGTTGAATCATTGATGCAATCCAACCGAGTAGGTATTTATACACTTCATCGTTATTATCACAAATGGCTTCTTTAATGAAATTCATAAACATCTCAATTTTTGAGTAATCTGGTTTTTCGAGAATGTTGTATTTATAACCTTGAAACGTTGAGAAAACATCTGGGGAATAAGATTTAAAGCAAACACCTTTAACTGTTAATGAAGACAATTGATTTAGTAGTAAATCCCATGCTGTTATGGTTTTACCTTCTTCTTTAAATAATTTAATCATTTTGAGTGACTCTTTCATGTTTGATTGAAGAACGAATGATATTTGATTCATTTTGTCGTGGATATTGTAGTCCTTTTGAATGAAGTATTTGTTTCCAGAATCTACAAAACGGATTACACGTGATAAATCCTCAATTACTTCAGAACTGTTTTTATACTGATGATTTTCAGCCTTGCGTCTAATATCTGTTATCAAAAACGAGTCATCAAGTTTGATATCAAATGTTATTTTTGGCTTACGTAATAAAGGTAAAACGTATTCATCATAATATTCTTTTTGATATAGTTTTAGAATCTTCACCAAAACAAATGGAGAAGTCATTAAATGTGCATATCTATTACGTGCTTTTTCAAAATTACTTTTTGCATTTTCTGTTAAACTGCAGAAGTTATAAACGTTATCGTATGCTTCATTAATTAAATGATTGGGTAATGAATTAATTGCTTGAAACAGTGTGAATAATGTAACTTCTTTTTCTAAATTCATGCTTCCACCGTCATTATGTACTTCAAAATCACAGATGCCATCAACTATGCTCTGGGCAAGTTTATCGTCAATGTTTACATCTTTGTTTTCATTCATTATACTCTTTATTTCTTCATTCTTCTGTTCAACTCTTACCTTAATATTCAAATCATTTAATATATCATTCACTGTTCTAGTTAATGTTGAATCGTAACTTCCACGAATGAATGAGTATGTACTGATTGGTTCTGTTGCATTCTTGCGAACTCTTGAATCAGCCATAACTACCAATGAACGTTTTGAATCATCAATAGAAGTCATGATATCAATATCATAATCATTGCAGGAATAACATTTAATCATTCTGTTCGAAACTGCATAGAAGAAATTAGTGTTGCAATAAATGTGAAGACCTCCTGAAGCGGTTTTAACAATAACATCTTTATCCGAAAGTTTTGATAGAATGTCTTTTCTAACCGTTTCTTTAAGTTCATCATTGTACGATTTATTGATATCAACATCTATAATCGTTAAATTTGAAATTTTATTTACTAATAAAGCTGTACCGGTTTTCCTTCCTCTTCCTCCATCATGTTTGAGGTAGTTATGTAAATCAATTTTGTTTTCACCAATTCTTTCGTTGAGGGTTTTAGTTTCTGCCACAACTAATTCCTCAACTAATGAATCAATAACTTTTTCATCAGAAACGATAAAGTTGCTGCTGTCGTTTGTTGCTGTCATTTATATGGGAATAAAAAAATAAAAATAATTTTAAAACTAACTTTATTTTTGGACTGCATCATATTTTTGTTGTTGTTGTCAAAATGTCATGTTGTCTCATTTTTTCAGAGAAGTTAATTAACCTGGTGACACATGGTGACGTGGTGACACCTTCAGTTATTCAAAAATAATTAATTATTGAATAACCTGAAAACATTAACGAAAACATTAAACGAAAACATTAACGATTTAATATATTTTTGTTGTTGTTGTCAAAATGTCATGTTGTCTCATTTTTTCAGAGAAGTTAATTAACCTGGTGACACATGGTGACGTGGTGACACCTTCAGTTATTCAAAAATAATTAATTATTGAATAACCTGAAAACATTAACGAAAACATTAAACGAAAACATTAACGATTTAATATATTTTTGTTGTTGTTGTCAAAATGTCATGTTGTCTCATTTTTTCAGAGAAGTTAATTAACCTGGTGACACATTGTGACGTGGTGACACCTTCAGTTATTCAAAAATAATTAATTATTGAATAACCTGAAAACATTAACGATTTAATATATTTTTGTTGTTGTTGTCAAAAATAAATGGTTCATTTACTCACAATATTTTTGTACAAAACGACCCCAAACTTTTAACTTCTTTTCTGCAGTTTCTAATGCTATCTTAGCGAGTTCATATTCTCTAAATTCTCTCTTTAAATCTTCTTGTTCCCATTGGTCTAGTTCGTATGGAGAATCTCTATAACCATAACATATCTCACGTTCATGTTCTAATTGTTTTTCGCTCATTTTTCTAACTTCTTCTTCAAACAAATGTTTAGCATTCTCTACTGTATCTTCGAGTTCTTCTTCATCTAACTTCTCATGAACTTTCTTGTCTATGGAGTCCATAATATCTTTGACATAAAATGCATACTTTACAGAGCACCATTCAGCAACAAAATGAACGAGGTCAGGATGTATGTAAATACCTTTGAATTCATTTATAACACCCTTAGTAAGCTCATAAAATGCTTGTTTTGAGGTCGAGCCACTTTTGGCTTGACCGTATTCATTCATCCAAAACTCAAGAATTTCCTGCATTTTAGTACTATTGAGAAATCTGTTTAAATGGTTTAACCTTCCCGCTTCTCTTGCCATCTTTGTTGCATTAATGTAACCATCCTTGTCTCTACGTAAGACTTCAATACCATTATAAGTGCCTTTTGTGAATGTTTCGCCATTAGATTTGTTTGTGAATGTTTTTGCTTCGACTGACATTTCTGTTCTTACATACAAAATAAATAAATGAAAATAATTTTAAAACTAACTTTATTTTTGGACTGCATCATATTTTTGTTGTTGTTGTCAAAATGTCATGTTGTCTCATTTTTTCAGAGAAGTTAATTAACCTGGTGACACATGGTGACGTGGTGACACCTTCAGTTATTCAAAAATAATTAATTATTGAATAACCTGAAAACATTAACGATTTAATATATTTTTGTTGTAAATTTTATTAAGTTCATCTTTAGTTAATAATTTGAATGGATTCGCTAATGTTCCACCTTGAGTCACAACACTTGCCCCGGCTAATTGTGAAGAACCTGGGATAAGTACTCCATGAAATGATTTCATTGGTATCATTAATTTAGAAATAGTTGGCTTAATTATTTTTGTCATTTATGATAAAAATAAAATGTTAAATTATACCGTTCACTCTTTTTGGAGCTCAGGACTTTCAGTCCGTTCTAAAGTTTGTTTCACAAACATTGAGCGTTCAATAAACGCGGTACCATGCGAACATAGTCACAAATGGTGGCATATAATCTTTACCCAAGCCTGTTGGATTTGTTGTGAAAGTGTGTGAATGATTTCCTCCTGGTTCAGTTTTTCGAAAAACCTTTTTTGTTGAATTGTTATAAGCTGGAGATAAAACATCATAACCAACTTCATAGTCTGAGTTGTATAATGGGTGGTCTCTTAATGAGTGGCTATGGTCGCCAGAAAAGTTTGTAGTTCCTGTATGAGTGTGCGGTGGAAGGTTTGCTTCTTTAATTTTCTTCGAACCTCCTGCTTGCTTTGAATATCTAGCACAGTATAAGAATTTATTTACAATCTGCTTCCACGTACCAAAACCTAAAACTGTTTCAGGATTTGTTGAATTCATTGACGTATAAATAGAACCAACAGGATATAATGTTTGAAGTATTTCATTTTTCATGCTTGTAATCACATCATTTACTTCCGTCTTCTTTGCATAATTTTCATTAACATAAGTTTTATCTGCTTTAAGGTCTAAACATCCTGAAACCCATCCTGTATCAGCTTTAGCTTTTAAAATCTTCGATGTCCATTCATGATACCATTCAACCCTTTCTTTAATTTCATTATCTTTTTCATCAACATAAACCAAATTTGCCTTCTTCTCTAATTCACTAACCACACGTTCCTTATCTGCCTTCTTCATTAATTCACTATCCACATATTCCTTATCTGCCTTCTTCTCTAATTCACTATCCACATATTCCTTATCTGCCTTCTTCATTATGCCATTTAGGAAACCTTCTATGAATTCCTCATTTAAATTAAATCTTCCAATCTTCAAAACTTTAGGAAATGCATTTAATGCGTAATATCTTTGTTCTTCTGGTGGAATTGATGTTATATCATCCGTTATTCCTTTAATTTTTGAATTCATAAATAAAATTTCTTTTATATTTGATATCACTGCACCACCTTTGCAAACGAATTCGAAACGGTCATTTTTCAATACTATCTCCAAATCTCCATATTTCAACCTTTGCGTTTGTTCTGCCGTCTTTGAATTATATGCATATATGGCGTATGTAATGGTCTGAAGGACCTGGGCGCTTTGCGCCTTAAGTTGATGTGGTTGCTGTTGTTTAATCATTTATTATGATTTAAAAATAAATATTTAATCCGTTATCTCATCAGCTATTTTTTCTATTTGAAATTGCCATAATATTTCATTCATAAATTCTAAATCACAATCAAATAGGTCAGTTATTCTAAATTTAATATTTGATAAATCTTTTGAATGAAGAATAAATGAATTCCCGGATAATTGAAACGGATATGATAAAGAAAATGTGTTTAAGTTGATGGATAAATGTTTTGTATTGATGGGTAAGAGTTAGGGTCTAATGTTTGATGTGAAAATCTCATTGGGGTATTAACTTTATCACATTTGATTAAAATGAAATTGGAACCAGTGTCAGAATACAAAACATCCCCAACATCTTTTTCAAAATTTAATATCCCCAACAATGAACGAAGATGAGGAGTACAAAATTTAATTTTCAGCGGAAATTTAATAAGGTTATTTATTTCATCAAGTTCAAAAAGTTTATCGGGTTTTGATTTAAAATTTTCTTCATACCATACGATAAATGATTCATTTAAATAACTTAAAATCATGTTAATATCCCATTTCACTATCACATTATTTATATACATATCATACGTTTTTTCATGGTCATCTTTAATAAATGATATATAATCTGAAGGGTCTAAAAGAATGGGATTAAATTTACCACTCACAGAAACGAGAGTAACATTATAAATTCCGCTATCTGTTAAATTTAATTCACAGCTATTATTCGAAATAATATTGATAATTGACATTTTTTATTACGAATAAAAATATGGTAAAACGTTATTTTCCAGTGATAAATAAAACTAGAATAAGATTACCTCAAGAATTCATAAATTCAACGAATAAGAAATTCATTCATGTTATAAATTTTAGTGTTTTCAGAAAATATGAGTCAGTGTCATATTCATCAACGGGTTATATTTCACTTCATTCAAATTTAGTTCAATCAAACCCATATAATGACCATTTCATAAGATTTTCAGATGGTATTAAAAATGCAATTGATAGATTAAAATATGAACAGATTGACAATATCGAATTTTTGGAATTTTGGTTTAAATATCCCGATGGAAAAAAGATTGAAGTTAAAGATAAAGCTGATACTATAACAAAAACAATTACAATGACCGATCCGGATAGTGGGGAACAAAAAGAAATAAAACAAACGATAGAAACTGGTGAAAGGTCAATTATTATTGATTATGATTCAAAGGATTATTATTCGATAATGTTAATGCTTGAATATTAAATAGCCTTAACAAAGAATTTTTCAAGTGATATTTTATATTCATCAACTATTTTATTATAAATATCATTATATGTTAAATGAAGTTCAGTTGTTGTTCCATTCTTTGATATCTTAATTGTGCTAATATCCTTTATAGGATTTATTTTTGCAACTGTTCCGCAGCATGAAACCTCATCATCTATGAAAAATTGAATCTTAACGTCTGAATCTTGAACATCACAAAGAATGGCGATAATGTGAATTAATGATTCATAAGGTAAAATAATTAAACCGGATTGATCAATTAAATTTATTATTGAATCATAATTATTAATTATTATATCACGGTAAATTTTCATTAATTCAGAATTAATGTCTATTTTATATGGGTTCTCGATGTTTGATGAAAGAGGCGGGGGGTATGTTGGATAAGTGGGAATTTCAACAGGTTCTTTACCGGGTTCAGATAAAATGATTGGGTCTCCATTCTCATGGTTTTCTTCATTCTCCTCATTCTTCGGTAAGTCACGAGTTAATAAATTTGGTTGAGTTGCTGACCTTGTTAATTCGGGGCTAACATTAACTTTAACATTTTGAATAATTCGTGATTTATCATCATTTACGTTATAACCAACCGTAATCTCTGCTTTTGCGTTAGTGTTCTTTTGACTAGTGAAACGTCTTCTCATTTATATTCGAATAAAAAAAATATATTTAAACTTTTATTTTGCTGGAACTTTTGAATCTATTATTCCCTGTATTTGTTCATGAAGTTGATTTTTAGCTGTTTCATCGAAATTAATAGACCTAATATATTCATTAATTGCATTCTTATAATCATCTGATTTCTCAAATTTTCTTTTATCTGATTCCTTAACTAAATCATAAGTTAAACCTCGTTGCTGATATAATGATTTCTTAATTAAATCTTTGAATGCTTGAGATAAAGCACCTGATGCAATTCTTGCTACTATAATTGGTTGGAATTGCTGTTTAAGTTCATCTTTAACATTTGCGAAAACTGGATCGAATAAAGCAACTTTAAAGAATTTCTTAGCTGAAATTTCAGGTCTAATATTTGCATATTGACCATCAAACTGGTTAGAATATCGTGGTAATCCATCCGGTCCCTCTTCAACAGCATTTAATTCTTCATTGAAATAAGAATATGGATTATGACGGTATGAATTAATTGGACCATTTTCACCTTCTCCAATGTATTGTTTAACAGCTTTTCCATTTTCATCAAATTGCATAGGATAACGTTCATTATATGCTTTACGTTTAGGATAATCAGTTATAGTTAATTTATAACCATTTATGACTTTAATATTTCCTTGACCATCAGTAACGAAAACTTCATTTATACCATCAGGTTTTCCATTTGGACCCGTAATGTCTGCTTCGTGTGCTTCCCAATTTGGACCATGACGTTTGGCATATGCTTGAGCTTCTGGTAATGTTAAAACGTTTCTCATTTGTTTAACATCTTTTTGAAGACCAGCAACAATATGAACTAATTCTTTCATTCCATCAGGAACTTTCATAGTTCTATTATATGCACCCTTTTTGTTTGTCCCTTGTTTTAATGGAACCTGTAGAAGATTTGCTATTTCTGTCATGTTTAATTATAAATAAAAAATAAAAATTAATTATAAAAAGTTAATCAAATTTAACACTTCCTTTATTTAAATCAACTATTATTTTTCCATGTTCACCTAATTGCTGATATTGTGTGTAAAGTTCATTAATGCTCATTGGTAAATTCACTTGATAAAGCATAACGTTCAACTGTTGACGACTAAACCCACTGAAAATGAAAAGGGTTGATAGATTTGATTTAATGTTTGTGCTTAATGCTTTGAAGTATTGAACAGCCATGAAGAATGAACACTGAATGTGTCGACATTGAGTTAATAACTGATTAAAATATGATTTCTCATTTGTTATTAGTTTTGATTTCACTGCATCATCTAGAAAAATGAGTGAATGCAAAAATTCTCTATCAAAATTTGAAATAGAAAGTGTTTCAAATAATTCATCCCGTTGTTTATCAATAATTTTATTCTCTAATCCTTGCTTCTTGATTGTATTATATAATTCTTTATACATTAAAAAGTTTTTTAAATAATCTTCTGCTTCTTCTTGTGATAAATAAATAATTGGAATTTTGATTAAATGCTTTAAAGATTCAAATGTATCATCTGAAGGTGAACCTGAACGGTTGATATAAATTAACACATGTGAATGGGGGAAGTGTTAGCAATAATGATAATTTGTTTTAATATCGTTAATGTTTTACCTTTATTTTGTTTACCAATTGCTTCAGTGATTGAATTTAAGTAACATTCAGAATATGGAATTTTCATTAATTTTTCCTTAGATAGAGCATTTCTATTATCACTCAATGCTTCATTAATCATATCATCTACGTATGTATTATATACTCCTGCTAATTCTTCATAAGGGGTGGATGAGTTTAACTCCATTTAATCAAAAATAAATTTATAATTTTAAACATTTCTATTCATCAATATTTCATCATATGAACTTCTATACTGTGGTGGTGTACCTGTTGGATGATATTTCAAACCTTCATCTGGTGTCCATGTCCAATATGTAGTCCTAGTAAACCAAACCTGAGGAGGATTTGTCACCTTTGAACAGTAAGTGTCATTTTCACCCTGAATGATTGGATAAGCTTTCACTTGTACTGTAACTTGTGAGTTGAAAGTTTCTAATCCATCAAAGAATATACCCGCTCCATCACGTTGAACTGGAATAGTGCATAAGAATGAAGTTTGGTCTTTCCATGTTCTAGTTAATGGCGCGCCATCATCATCATTCAGTGGTCTAGTTAATGAGTCCTCGTATTCTTCCGTGCATTCATTCACCCCATCTAAATCAGAAGCTTGAAGCATACGTGTAAAGAATATGTCGCCCACTGTGGTCATCGCTTGATCGGGGAAGTTTCTGGAATCTATAGTGACCTGAAGACCTCGAAGCATTGGATTTTCTAAAACCGTTCTTTGCATTGCATTCTTCGGAAATGTTAACACAACATCTGTAACATTATGAAGAGCGTATGAGAAATCTGAGCTAATACCTTCAGGAGTGATGCAACCTCCATTTAGTGAACGAACGTCAATATGTTGAGCTGGAATCATGAATGGATCTTCCTTACTGAATAAACGTGGTATTGCTTTAACTGATTCTTCAATTAAACCGTATCCTGGTGTAATGTATTTATCCTCTAAAACTTCCATCTTTGTGCATGAAATAATAACACCATCAACTGTTGCGTCAGCAGATGTAGCGGCTAAGCTTGTAATTAATTTGGCAGGAAGTCCGATTTGTTGGAATTTGCGATCATATTTATAAACATGCTTCATAATCTTTTCATAATTTTCATCAGTTATCTTTTCATAAACGTAATTTTGTAAATCAGCAACTCTTAACGGGTCAACCTGACAAAATACTAAAGTATCCCTGAAAACATAATATTTAAGAATGATATCACCAAATGATTTAGGATAATCATCGAACGCCTGAAATGCTAACAAATCATTTACCGGAATAATCATATCAAAAGTGACATCAACTTCTTCATTTTCTTTCTTGAAAACTTCTGAAGGGTCAATATATTTACCACATACCGAGTTATCATATTTTTGAACATTATTATATAACGAATGAACAAACTTTTTAACTTTCCTTTCTGATTTTGGTTTATATGTTGCAAATGCGAAAGATTCACGGGCGCAATCCATCTGAAGATAACCGGCATCACCTCTTTCAGTTTCTACTTCTAATTGCTTAAAGCTTTGATTTGATGATTTGTAACCAACGAATAAACGCATGCATTTAAAAGCGGCATCACATGTGAAAGCTTTATTTGAAACTAGAGTTGCTTTAACTTTGCGTTTAATATATGTGTCACCTAATTGGTTCACATCATGAGCCGGATTTGTAATTCTTAAATGAGTTTGTTTATCATCAAAATATGGAGCATCAGAGTCATAGCATGAACTTTCAAGTTCTCTATAATATCTTCTACCATCATTCTTTGCGAATATTTCATTTATCTTTTCGAATGAATGAAACACATTTCCATTAATTGGTTTGGTGTTTGGCACCAAATAGTTAGTCGTCATTTATTAATAAATAAAAAAATCAAAATTAAAAGATGGAAATGAATTTTTAATTTTAATGAAATAATCAACTATGGCTGCAGGTATATTTAAGAAACTGTGGGATAGAGTAAAAAGAGGGGCGAGTAAAGTTTGGGAAACATTGAAGAAGGGAGCAAATTGGATATTTAAGAATAAAGAAGCAATTAGTGACGTTGCTGAATCAATAACACCAAAAGCTGCCCCAATAAGAGAAGTTTTAAATAAAGGAGAAAAAGTTTATCAAAGACTACAACCGATACTAAGATAAAAATAATTTTAAAATAATTTATTTTTCCACTATCTACCCCCTATTTTATTAAGTATTCCTTCAGCTATTCCACCAATTGCGTTACCTGCTTGTGCTCCCATCGCCGGATTACCTGCTTTAGTACCTAATACTCCACCTATGATAGTTCCTGCCGTTTTCGCTACTGGTGCCAAAAAGTTTGCAATGGGTTTAATAATCTTTTTATGAACCCAACCCGCAGCTTTCTTAATTCCATCCCATAATTTTTTAAAGAATCCTGCCGCCATTTCTGATTTAATATTAATTAAAAAATATATTTCATCACTTATATTCTAATTTTTATTTAATGATAAATGAAACCGATGTTAAAAATAAATGAAACAGAGGAGGAAGAAATAAATGAAAGTGAAAATGTTCAACAAAAAATAAACGTTGTTAAACCAATTACTGAAATAAAAATTTTTTCATCTGTTGAAGAATTTAATGACTATTATGCTAATAATAAAAAATTATTTGAAGAATTGACAACGTGTAAATTGAATAAAATGTTTAAAGTTGATGGATTCAAAATTTCAAAAATAAAAGGAGTGGTTAGTTTGAAATCTATTCCTCAATCAAGAATCACCTCATTAATGAAAATTGATGATTTAACAAAAAGAATAGAAGAGATTGAAGAAAGAATGAATCAAATAATTGATTTCATAAATTCAAATAATCATTAGTTTCTAATTTCTTTTTCTCGTTTATGAGGTCTTTGATTATGACTCCATTGATTCCATTCAGGATTTAAACAATGTTTAATTAATCGCGGAATATCTGACATCATCTGTATATATAGCTTCTTTTAAAATTAATGTTATTATGTATGAGCTGAGTGTAAATGTCTTACAATTTGAAAATTTTTAAATCTTGATTTATTCAAAAATGTAAGAATAAAAACCGTAAGAATCATACATTTTTTTACTTCATATGTTAAAAAAATGATACAAAATCGTTCGATATTGTATTTCATTATGGTAGTGAATCTTTTATTCATGAAAATAATTATTTCTAATTTCTTTTACTCTCTCGTATATACTAGATTTGAAGAATTCAGAACATTTCCCATAATCTCCTAAATGTTTTCTTATCTTATTGTTTTTCCATTCATTATATGAAACTGAATAAACTTTATCTTTATCTTTACACCTTTCATCACTTCCAATATATTTATATCTCAGTTTTGATTTAGCATTTTCATATTCATTAGCGTTTAATAATTCACAGTCTTCCTTTTTAAATTGATGTTTAAGATATTCAGGATTAACAATTCTATAATATTGCTTCCCTTTAAATCTTTGAATATAAACAGGAACACCATCCTCTAAAATTCGATAATCTATTTTATCTGGTTTTACTTGTTGGGTCATTTATGTAAGAATAAAAACCGTAAGAATCATACATTTTTTTACTTCATATGTTAAAAAAAATGATACAAAATCGTTCAATATTGTATGAATTCTTACGTTTACAATAAAAGTCACACAACCCGTCATATACTACTACTAAGTTTTTTATCAGCTAAATTTCAATGCGATTATGTATCTGCAATCATATATACATGTGACATATAATAATATAACGATGAACTTTAAAAGTTAAGGTTATTACATCGATAATTCTTAAATCACGGGGCATTTACTTAAAAGAATAACTAAAATTAGTGTGTGAGCAGCAATAAATGAATAATTAATATATATTTTAGAGAAATCTCTATATTCTGTAAATCTGATATGTTTCCAAAATATATGCCGAATTCAACTCAAATTACAAAATAATTGAATCATTTACACGGCAAATTTTTGAACAATAATTGACAAATTTTTTTTTATTCTGATATAAAAAATTTTTATGATACCTTCTGTTTCGATTTGGCCCGATAATGAAGCCTTAGCCAATGACTCATGTATACCATTATACATTGGCTTAAATTGCTTCGATGAAAGTGACCAACTTCATATTCTAGAGCGTCAAAAACTCGGAACTTGTTCTAGATGTCATACGCCAGTTACAAAAATCAGTGAATCATCGAATGGGAAAAACATATGTCCGATATGCAAGATGGATTTAACACAAATATCACGTGATCAAAAAGAAAATAAAAATTTTGCAATAGAAATTCCAGCGGGAAATGAGTATAGTTTTAATGTTATATTCGTTATAGATGGTAGAGGTACTTCTGATCAGTATTTTCATTCATTAGCATCAGCATCAAACGCAATAAACGTAGAAACGATTCCACCAACTGCAAAATGCGGATTTTGCATACTTTACAAGAATAATATCTCATTTATCCAATCACTAAACGGTACAGCATTCTTTATCGATATGCCGCTTCAAATTAATTTATATAATGCTATAACAATTAACAATATTCTAATAAATGCGTCAGACTTAAGAACAGTAATGGAAGCAGCTTTTACAGCTAATAGCAGTTTCTCAAATACTCCAATCGAAGAGCCAGTTTTTTTCCAAAATTTTTTCAATGCCCCACCAAAATGTTTCGTAAAACTAATTACATTTACGTCAACATCAGTAGTACAGTGCGCTAATACGAATACTACTATTGATGTCATAGGTTCCAAGCCGAAATCTGATGATTCAGATTCAATTTGCATAAGTGATGATAAAACATCAAGTCAGATGCAAATACAAGAATATATTAAGCGAGTTTTTACAGAACCAATACATTTTGATGCAAAAATTGAAATATTTTATCTACCAACTATCAGAACTAATCCTTCTCAAATTAAATCAAGGTGTGTGATGCCTGGAACACTATTCTTTACTAAAGTAGAGTACCAATGGGTCTCTTATTCCTTCAGTTCATTACCTTTTGTAGTTTTGAGTAGATCTATCGTTCACAAGAACAATAAATTTGTTCACAGGATCAGAGTCTTCTCAGAATCATTCCCGATTACTCATTCCAACGTAATTCTTCTTCAATCGGTAAATCCTGCAATTATTGCCGCTGTCAAGCTACAACAGTTACCAGGCGTTATTAAGATGATGCTTGACTACTACAATAATAAAGTCATACCGTATATGCCAGGTCCCCCTAGAAACGACAATTATTTTGATTTATTTCCAAATTTGTCGTGGCTCATAAGATATTATAAGAATATGGACAGTTGGATCACAAATAATCCATTGATAATTCAACCAGACCTAATTAGCTCGATGTTCTTCCCCTGTGTCTCATTTTGGATGAATGTCAACGAAAAAATCGAAGAAATGGCTTCAGAGTTCCTTTTTGGACATCCTGCAGACTTGGAGCCAATTGTTGTAATAGATATGTACTATAAAATTCTGATTTTTGCCGATTGCGAACTTGAAAAAGAGTCAGTCTTAGTAAAAGAGATGCAGAAACGCGCAAAAAGAAGATTTCCTGTTCCATCAATCAAGAAAAGAGAAAGATTATCTGCAAAGAACTACTTCCCTTTGAAAATGAAATGGACTGATGAGAATTTCCATTCTTAACTATATTATTTTGTTTGTTTATATTATAAATATGTTGTTTTGTTTGATTTAATACTAATTTATATTAGTCTACGCTCTTTTTACAAAATTATATTCTGATCTAAGCATTTTTTAATTCAAAGAAGCTCACTATAGCAGTATTTGAATTCCTCATTAATTATGGGCTCAAATTGAGAACATTTTAATATGTCTTATAAGCACTCGATTCATCAAGCAAAGTTGTTCCCTTATTTAATTTTTGCTATGATCGCATTTGATTAAATAGTTTTCCCTTGTGAGCCTCAGCTATTCGAACGGCCATCATTCTCCTGTGTATCTTTGTATTCTGCGCAGATAATTGTCAATTATGATAACTTGGATAAAACGATGAAATATATAGGGTGTCCAAAGGTGTGTTTAGCACAAACCTGAATACTGCGAATAGAAATAAACAAGTTACATATATATAAAGTTTATTTAAATATAATCACCATTGGATTCAATCACGCGTTCGCAGCGATCGATCCAGGCTTGAAAGACACGCTTTAAATCATCATGAGAAAATTGCTCAAATTGCTCTCTTACAAAATTTTCAAGATCATCTGGACTCGCGAATTCGCGTCCTTCAGCTCTCTTTTTTAGCGTGCCGAATAAATAAAAGTCAGAGGGTGCAATATCAGGTGAATAAATTGGGTTTGGAACAACTTTGACATTGTTTTCCACCAAGTAATTCATTACCTTATGACTTTTGTGAACTCTTGAATTATCAAAATGAATTGCAAACTTTTGTTTTTGTTGTTTGGATTTCTCAAACTCATCAGAATTGATAATTTGAGTAAGAACATTGTCAATTAGATACTGAGCATTCATCGTATTAGGTTTTTGAAGAATATCAATTGCGATGATGCCATTCACGCCCCAAAAAACCGACAACATCATCATTGGTGTGTCAATTTTTTTCTTCGGGAATGTTTGCGGATTTTCATCCTTCGGGATCCACATGATTTTGGCTTCTGTTGCATATTGAAACCAAGACTCGTCCCCTGTTACTAAAAAGCGAAACTTCTTGGATTGATACGCACCCAATATAGAGAGGAGCTCTTTCGAAGATTGGACTCTAGATTTTTTGTGAACTGAATTAAGGTTGTGCGGAACCCAACGTGTATACGCTAGTTTGTAGTTCAAATAATTGTGCAGATAATAACTGACTGTTGTACGTGGTATCTTTGTCATCTCCTCTATCTTCTGAGTGATGCTCTTGGTCTTCATCTAGCGCTTGAAGAATTGCTTTGATTTTTCTTTGATCCGGCGATTTTTTGTCAATTTTTATGATGGGCGCCTTTTTGTTCATGAAGTGATACATCCTAACATGATACGTTACAGTGGAATAGCTAGGAGCATCCATACCGAAGCATTTTACCAATGTCTCGTAGATTTTTTTACAGTCTTTGCATTTTTTTGCAAGAGCGAGGATGTTTTCTTTATGATTCATTAAAAAAATGAAAAAAATCCCGCCAAAATTTCCCGCGAAACTGCCTCTTGTCTCAAAATTCATTTTATATCCCGGCATGGCGCCAAAATACAACATACTCATCATATACATATATTCATATTTTTTATTATATATTTATAATCAGCATATATCTCCTTTAATAGTCTCATATAGAGCGCTGTGCTAAACGCACCTTTGGACACCCTATATGATGAAAAATGACATCATATTGATGAACTTTGAATTGTTTATGAGGTTCTACTTGATGTTTTGGCTTATTACATTGAACATGATAAAGGTTGAATAAGTGCATGGAAAGTAAGCATATATTGAATGCTTGATCAAAAAGATTCACTGTATAAATTTGAACAAAACTCCTCTAGTATCAAAAAAAAAATGTGAATATTAAACCATATCAAAGGAAGCTAACTACATTTCTTAAAATCCTCTATAAGATAATAACCACTATTGTTAGATGTATTATCTGCGATACAGATATTTTCTTCAAGATCAACATCACATTTCTTAATCAAATTCATAAAAACTCCAAGTTCAAATTTCATATCGATGAGTTATCCTGTAAAATGAATAAAGAGAGTACTCATATTTCTTTATCTAATCTGGCCGATTCTGGTTAATAACCGCTGGGAAACGTACCCCAAGGTAAAAAAATCTGGTTTATATGGTAATAAAAAATTTTTATTTTTTGATTTTCAAAATATTTTTGGAGATATTAAATTCGTTTCCCGTATAATTTTCTGTTGCAATATACATTTACTATTCATGGCGGTGCATACTATGCTAATTTCGTGCGAATCTCATGTATTTTTTATTACCAATTCTGGTGTTCTTTCCCCATTTTTTCCTCTCAATTTATTTACAAAATCTCTCAATTTTGTAAAAAAAGTTCTCAATTTTCCCCATGCCACACATGTTTTCTGGGAATAAGAAGAGGTTCCCCATTATATATGGGTTAGCAAAAATTTCTCCTAGGATGACTCAACGTGCTTTAACAATACGATTTTCCTAAGATAAAAGTTTCTTCCACAAAATTAGATTATCCTTTGATAAAAGAAGGCATTAATTCAAATATATCATTGAAAGATCAACTATATTCACTTCATATTAGTCAAAACCATAATCTCAGTGGTTTACCTCAAGGTTTTTTATCCCAGATTCTATAAATCTCAATTGTATGGCCTAGTGTAAGGATATATCGATATATTACAAATATTAAGCCCCGCCTATTAATATCATCAATATCTCTTGACTTAATTTCGATTTTTACATTTTTTTTTATTGATCAAGCCTAACATTGCAGAGATTAAATTTAATAGGTTTAACATTTTAAAAAGCTGTTAAATTATCAATTATGAGCGAAGTTTAATAATGTATATCATATTGAGTAGGTTTTTGGTATGTATAAATTCGGATCTAGAATATATGAGATGAGAAATGTAATATTACTCTTTAGAAACTCTTTTGCTTCATACTTATTTTGAAAATTGAATAATTTGATCGAAAACATTGAAATAGAAACAAAATATTTTTATCTAATGATTTTTAAATCACTAATACTACTATTTTATATGTATTTTTAACATCTTTCTAATATATAATTAAAAACTTGGAGAAAAGAGAATAAATAAAGGGAAAATAAGAAGAAAAGGAGAAAAGAAAGAGAAAGAAGAGAAGGAGGAAAAAAATTAGGAAAAATAATAAGGGCATATTTCATATTAACTGCAAATAATTTGGTTTTGTTATTGGCCGGAGGCCCGAATTTTTTTGAAAAAAAAATTTAATACCATTTGAGTTTCCCAGATTTTAATGGATTTAACCAGAAACGGCCACCTTACTTTATCTGATATAGGTGGATCTGAACTCTGAGCAGATAAAAAAGTAGCAGTTTTCTCATATAAAGTTCTCAAATGTTTATTGTTTAACTTTACCGATGTTTCATCGTTAATGGACAATAAAAATTTAAAGAAAATAAGAGTTCTTTATCTGCAACAATCTTTGTGGATTCTGAACCGACAAAATTGACAACAAATTTTTTTATATTTGGATGTTGGAATTTCACCCCACATTTCCGCGCCAAGGAGTGCGTGGGGAAAAAGGTTCCCGCGTCCGAATTGTTGGTCAGTCAGAGAGTAGCTCACTTCTATTCTCAGTTAATACATTAAGCCATACAATTGTAGAGCAAGTGAATACTGATGGCTCATCATTAACAGTTATATCATTTAAAGGGTACATTGATATTGTATCTGCTGCACTATCTCATGATAAAGAGTTAATACAGATAACAGAAAGAATCCCAGTTGAACAAAGATTCGTTTTTTCATCGTATATTGTAGATATTCAGACCATGGCCAGATCATCACCTATACAGTCAAATGATCCGATCACTGCCTTCTTTATACTTCAAAAACAGAACAACGCTTATCAATTACTTCATATTATTGGGAATAACATAGCTCATCTTACGATTACTGTCAACAAAAGCGAAATTAAATTCCAAAGGGTACGTGGTGGAGTCAATATCTACTCAGTTATCTGGTGGAAATTTGATATTCGCAACTTATTACTGTCCGTAGTACATAGATATGATAATGCAATGGTATTATCAGAGTTCCAGTTCACTAAAGGACGCGTCAGTACTCTCCCAATTCTTCCATTTACATTACTTGAAGAACAAAAGTTGTCTCCTGACTTTTCCTATTCGCCATTGTCACTATCTCATCTTCCATACTACGAATTTACAGATAGAAGAGTCTTTTTGTCGCATTATAAATCAAAAATTCTCTTAATTCAACAAGTTATTCCGACATCACCAGGAAAGATTGGATTTTTCATATCAGTTTACCCAACAAACTTCAATGATTACATAATGATCGATGCTCCTAATACAGAAATACCAATTGCCTTCTACCATTGCGGAGAATGCGCAATTGTATTTTCTCCACACTATTTCTCATGTTTCATCAACTTTACAAGGGGCAAACCATCAACACATTTGTTTGTCGAACACCCTGATGACCAAATAATGAGCCAGAACTGTCAAACAATTAAGAATTCAAATTTATTAATTGATATGGACAACGGAAATATTTTTGAAGTTGTTCCTGTGATCGACAGATTGATCCTGAACATGGCAAGCTCAGAAACCAAAAACTTCAAAGATATGGCTCTATTCGCTCAAAGATCTGGTTCAAAACAATCGTTGGTGTCACTTTTTGCAAGTTTACAATTTAATTGGGACAAAAAGTTAGCTCTTGACACGTTAAGTCACTTTATAGAGTACTCCATGCATTCTATTAAGCATGACAATATACAATTCCAGTCAGCTCCGATGTTTGTTCCTCATCATGCTCCGATACAGACGATGACGAACAAAGAGATACTCCAATCGCTGGATATCAAGACATTTCTTAAGAGTCAAAAAGCAATTGATAAGATATCCCCATTACTTAATGATATTGAATCAAATTTCCCTTCTGCAGTGAAAAAGCCAACGAGAAGACAGATTTTCTTTTTGTTGGCACAATCAACAATCCAAAGGAAATCGAAACAGACCGATGAAGCAGCTCTTATCGCAATTAGAAAAATGGAAA
Source organism: Trichomonas vaginalis G3 (assembly GCF_026262505.1). NCBI lineage: Eukaryota > Parabasalia > Trichomonadida > Trichomonadidae > Trichomonas > Trichomonas vaginalis. The sequence continues at coordinate 21,387,810 of NC_067206.1, read as the reverse complement.
AGCAAAATGCTATAGTAACAACGATCAGAATTGCTTTCAATGAATGGAAAGAGATGCATAAGCCATCTCTTGCTATTTATTATTGTATAATTCGTATATTACAACACCTTACAATCGTAAATTTGTGGCCATCCATTGTTGGAATTGACACTGAGATCGCTGAACTGTATAATAATGACGAAGTCCATGATGCTGCCTTACACATGGACTTCGTTCTCAATGAAGGAAAGAAGAAAGTGACAGATTTACCTGAAGACGCAACAATAAGTCAGGAACTGATGTCAATTGATGACCAGACAATTGGAACTTATGATTTGTAAGTGTTTCTTATATATATTATCTTTTATATTAATGTATTTTTTTCTATAGAAAAATAAATAATAAATTTATGTAGTTTATTCATTTCTCTATTGTGTTTTCGTATTTAGGGTTTACAAATTTTTAACTTATCAAATAATTTTGTTTTTGACCGTTTTGTAGTACAATGAACATTATTATTTAAAAATCTGAGTGTTAAATATTGTAATAAGCAATGTATTTTATAATAACAAAATGAGATATAAAAAAAATTAGATGAAGAAAGGTAAAATTGATGAACATTCAGTTACTTTGTAACAGGTGGTCGAATCTCTTCAAAAGCAACATGGCAAATCTTGCAGTTTGCAAGCTTTGGATTTTTCCAAGTTTTTTGAGGATCGTATTCGAAGATAGTTTCATTTGCAACAACACGCTCATACTGAATCGTAACAAGTGGGAAAAGATTACTAAATTGAGACTTATTCATGGCCTCAGAAGGTAATGGCGTGTTTTCTTGGAATGGTAGGTTAATATTAGCCTCTGTAGCAACTACACGTGGTTTTTGTATAATGTATTGATTCAAACTTGATGTCTCTGGGAATTTAAAGACACACCAATTTTTTGCATTGGCTGGACCGATCAGCTTGTCAAGCTGCCATTGAGGATCATTCTGTGGTTGCTTTTCTATCCATTTTTCTGCTGGTAATCTGTTCTTAAATCGAGGATAAGCAATGTATTCTGGGAAAATTTGAAGATGGAAAGCTATTTCACCTTTCATTACGATGACACCAACTGATCTCAATATTGGAATTGGGAAATAGACAGATTCATTGATAAATTTAACTAAAAAGGTTATATCATCAGTAAGAGACATGGGTTCATGATTCTGATTTTGTTTCTGACGAAGATTCTGAAAATTACCTTTGATAATTTGTCTGATTCTCTCGGATTCTGGAACCGGATTATTTGTTTCAATTTCCATTCTCCAAGATTGTCACTTTTTCAGTAATTGTTAAATGTATGAAAATGGCCAGAAAATAATAACACATAAAATATGTGGAATGTATTTTTGTCTTAATTCCAGTAAACTTCAGAGATTGAGCGGAGCAATTTCACGAATAAACTATTTTTACAATAAATATAGAATGGACATCCAAAATTAAACCCTTTTCTTGTTTTAAATTTTCCCAAAAATTCTCAGATACTTAATAAATGAGATTTTTATTGCTTAATTTTATCCTGATATGACTATTAATAACTCAATTGAGATAAAGATGTGAAAACTTAAATTTTATAATCCCTGGGATGCACTTTCTTCGATTTTCTTTAAATTTTTGGGATAAATTTTGACATCGTTTTTTTTTTGGAGATTGGGACAAAGTTGCAACTCGGCACTTTTTGTAAAAAAATGGGGTCATACTCATAATGAATAGAGACTTATAGCCAAGTCTTGATATCATGCAGGGAGAATATACATTGATAAGCAATTATATTTTATAGTAGTAGTATTCAGAAATTCTTACAATTTACAATACAATTTTCAAAAATGGATAAAGACTTATAGCCAAGTCTTGATATCATGCAGGGAGAATATACATTGATAAGCAATTATATTTTATAGTAGTAGTATTCAGAAATTCTTACAATTTACAATACAATTTTCAAAAATGGATAAAGACCAATAGCCAAGTCTTGATATCATGCAGGGAGACTCTCTACAAATACAAAAATTGATTATCATAAGGAAATACAAATTTATCAATTTTCATGTGAAAATTACATAAATTTGTTCTCCAATAAATAGCAATAATACTTTGAATGTTATATTAAGTAATATAGCTTCAGGTAAATAAGCTTACACTTCAAAAATATACTGTTTATTCATTAATTTTAAAAAAAGTCCAAATTATCTAATCTTGCTTACTCTTCCTTTAAACTTCTTTGTGCCAAATTTAATATTGTCTTCAAAGATGGAATAAGGACATTAGGTTCAATCCTTCGGCTTTCGACAATTTCCAAAATGTGTTGAATTAATTTCAAACATTCATCGTGTTTTGAAGCTCTTTGCTCAACAATCCGATTACCTGCCCTTGTAAGAATTCTTACTGATCTATCTTCATTCAAAACATTAGCGACTTGAACCTTAATAATCGCATTTGGAATCACAACAGTGATGAGAGTTATGACGATATAAAAAATATTTTATTATACTCATTCGAAATTAAAAATAATAAAATTTATATATATTAATTTCATTAAATCAAGGTTAAAAATCTCACCGGAAAAATAACCTCAGTGTGATAAATTTATCACCGGAAAAATTTACAATAAGGTTAATACCGAAAATATCGAAAAATAAACATTTAAGGTTAATTTAAGAGTATGCGCTTTTGTCACCTACTCTTTTTTTGCTGGCGACCCCCCGTTCACAAAAAAAATATCGAGCGAAGGGGGGGGGTCGCCAGCAAAAATCGAAAATTTTTTTGGTGAACGGGGGGGGGGGGCGCCAGCGAGAACCTTAAAAATAAACTTCAGAAAAAAAAATCTAAAAAGAAAAAAAGCGAAAAGGCCCTAGGGTCGAACCGGGGAACTTAAGGCTTATACTATGACTCTTACCACTGAACTATATTATCTGTGGATCGGTGCTTTATATATTGTAAATATAAAGATTATCATAACGAATTAAAATGTAAAATAATAAATATTACTCTTATATATTATTAGATTTTAAATTACAAAATAATAATAACAAAAAAAATATTCATGACCGGAGGTTTTAATTAATGTTTAATGAAAGAGAACGATTCATTATAAATTATTGAATGTTAAATTGTTGTAAAAACACATTGAAATATTTGTGAAGAAAATGGCTATTTAATATTGAAAAATAAATAATAACAAAATGTTTATTTCATTTAGTTGCCATTAAGATATGACGGCTATTTAACAAGTTTTTCTTGGATCTTAACCGCCTAACGTTCAAAATTAACCTTTGTGCTTTGATATTACGTTCACATGTTGCCTCCGAAGGAGATGAACATAACAAGCGTAATGCTATTTCCGCAAGGATGGATCTTTCTCCAATTCTATGCGAGATCTCTTCCCAAGCATAATTTTGTGCCTCGTCCATCAGATCGTTCTCAAAGATGTCTGATTCCTTATTGATGAACGTATTATATAACGAGAGTACAAGCGTTTTTTGTCTTTCGTTCAATCGGAATTGAACCAAAATGCGCTTGAGGTAATCTTTAGCTGCTGTTAGATCATTTTCGGCAGTCTGATGATTATCCTCGCGTACATCTTGCAATGTAAGCCTAAGTTGATCATCAGATTCGACAATTCTACGAAATGTGCCTTCATCTGTTACATCAATTACAGCGTTTGTGTTACCTTCCTCAAAAATAGAATCCATGTAAATGTCCTGTAAATCTTCTGCCGGATCTTTATCAGGAATATGCTCACTTTGAAAGGAACTCAAGGGATCGGCCAAATCTTCTACTTCTTCGTTTTTAACAAACTTTCTATGGAAGTAGAACCTTCCTCTCGGCGTGAGAGAGAATGCCAAACACCATAGCCCACCAAAGTCAGAGTCCAAGGTATAGCTATCCAATGAAGATGCCAAGATGGATCCGAATGCATTATGCAAATTGGATGTCAAAAGATTGAGAGCTGATATGGCTTTACGAAGCCAAATGTAACAATTTGCCAACAATGCCTTATCCGATTCGAATACTAAGATTAGCTTTTTAAGAACAGCTAAACAATCTTTCAATTGTACGATTTTATCGTGATCTACATTTATATATTGCTTGATTTTGTTTTCGTACTTAAGAATAAAGACACATATATTATAGTCATATATCCATCTGGTGGATACATGCTGTGGACATTGTGCACCTATATCGTCAGCATGAATGCGACAAAGTTCTGCAATTCTGTGCACATCCTTTACTAAACTTTGTAACTGGTTGTTCTTGCCAGCAATATATTGATAGCTGTTGTGGATTCTGTGACACAAACAGGGAATAAGCAATATCTTGTAGTATTTTGGATCTCTGTCATGATAGAATGAATCATTCCAAGTATCTTTGATGAATTTTAACTGTGCTGGTCCTCCGTCAACTACCACACTACCTATCTTGACTTTCCTAATGTCAATTCTGTTAAATCCTGCTGTTATTGCGGATTTATAATCCTGACTTGTCTGGCCATCCTTCATATCTATCGCCTCTACTGGGTATGGCATCATTTGCTCCAACGGATTTGTTAAGACAAAATCAAGATTGTGGTAATCATGTGTCTTGCCTTCATCGATGGCGACACAAGTGTATGCTTTTTTGGCGAATTCGAGAACTTTAGCAAGGTGTATGCTGTTAGCAATAGCAATCATTCTATTTCGGATCTCATCACGTGTAATAGGCTTATATAATTTGTCAGCAAGTTTTTCCGGATTGATATTAGCTGACTGAAGTTGTTTGTATTTGTTCATCATTTGATATATTGTGAACATAATGAAAATCTTTGCAACATGCGTGAATTCTGGGGATGCAAATGTGTCTAAGGCAAGGTTGAACTTACCGGTAAAAATGGTCATTTCATCGTATACATTCGATAAATCCAACATTGGATCATTTGGCTGTTTACCTTTAAGTTAGTATACATATCATGGGTACGGCGGCACTGCGCGCCTCCTTACCCATTATATGTGAATTTGACACTTTACAAAACCGTTAACGTATATTTTACAACACTAACGACTTCACTAACGAATTCACTAATATTTTCACAAACGACTTCACTAATGTAAAAATAAACGTTCTCACTTACAAAAGTATTGCAACTCCTCCCATTGCTGTGCTTCATATAACAGCTCATAATCTTCTGACTCACTTTCTTCTTCATATAGGTCAAAATCACTGTCATAGTTTATACCTGTAAGTTTTGACAAAGCTAATGAAACACGCTTACCGTTTGTATCGTATGCTTGTATAAACTTTCCATTCTTCATTCCTTCATAAACGCTCAAACTAACTTTACCCTTTCTCCCTCGTATCTGATAGAATGTATTTTCACGAGGAACGAAGAACAAATTCTTGAACTCATGACCGTTGTAGTTTGTTATCTCAATAGTTTTCGTCATTACATCCAAATAAAAATTTTCAGTAAAAATAAAACTAATGAAATATTTTATTCCTCACTGTCGTCTGCTTTCTCCAACTCTTCTAACTTCTTCTTAAGTTCAGCAATGTTGTCCTCATGAAGTTTAATCTTCCTTAATATACCTTCTCTGTCTAATGGTTGTTTTATCTTTCTAAACTGAACTCTACCATCCTTCATAGTATGAATGTAAAAACCTTCTGGAATAGTTCCTGATTTAATGTATTCTACCAAAAACTTTTGTTTCATTGCTTCAGTGACTTTAGTCGTCATTTTACTCTAAGGTGAAGCTAGCACAGCGATAATGGATTTCATGACTTTTTAGTATTTCATGCAATCTTAACAGATAGCCTTACAAGTACTTCCAGTGTCCCTAGCTGTCCCTCCTTTTTATATAACTCCATGACATTTATAATCTCGCGAAACTTAACAGGTAGCATAACAGATTAAAATCAGATGAGGTTTTGAACCAAAATTTCTAAGCAACGTTGTCAAGGATTTTGAGGAACTAGGGACAGAGTGTGGCAAAGTCCAAGATTTAATTTATCTTCATCTGTTTCATCAGCTATCTCATCTAATATGCCAATATTTTATTCATAACTCGTGGCAAACCCACTAACTTTCATTATATTCATCTACATGCTTCATCTGATAGAAAGTATGACTTTCATTAACTCTGTGAGATAATGAAAACTACTAGGGACAGAGACCATGGCAAAGTTTATGACTTTCATTATTTCCAGAACTTAATGAAAACTACTAGGGACAGAGACCATGGCAAAGTTCATGATTTAATTTATTCTCTCACTAACAACAAATACAAAACTCCAACACTAACGACAAAAATAAATGTCCTCACTTCTTAACAAAGTAATATGTGCTTCTTACACCACCATAGCTCAAACGTTTCTTTTCAAACATCGATTGAAACTTATTTTGAGCCATTGGCTTTAGTCTCTTTTTCTTCAAATACGCCAAGAAATCTTCTTCACATCTTTTCACTTCATAGCCTTCTTTAAACTCCTCCTTGTTAAGTTCTATGAAATCCTTTATCTCATTCTTTGTTGCAATGGCTTCTTCACGAACGACATCATGAACTATTTCAACACTGTTCTCATGTATGACCTCCTCACTGTTCTCATGAACTATTTCATCACTTTCTCATGAACGACCTCCTCACTGTTCTCATGAACTATTTCATCATTGTTCTCATGAACGACCTCCTCACTGTTCTCATGAACTATTTCATCATTGTTCTCATGAACGACCTCCTCACTGTTCTCATGAACTATTTCAACACTGTTCTCATGAACGACCTCCTCACTGTTCTCATGAACTATTTCAACACTGTTCTCATGTATGACCTCCTCACTGTTCTCATGAACTATTTCACACTGTTCTCATGTATGACCTCCTCACTGTTCTCATGAACTATTTCATCATGTTCTCATGAACGACCTCCTCACTGTCTTCATAAGCGTTTCAAAGTCTCCTTTACTCATTACTTCAATCTCATGCTGTTCACAATAGTACTTAAACTCACTGTATATGTCTTTGTTGTATGTTATATTGCTTCCCATGTACTCCATGAATTTTTCAAGCACTTCCTCATAATTCACTGTTTCTTTCTTTCCACGACCTTCTAATATCATACTTGCTTCGTAAATATAACTTCTTGCAGAACCGTCTCGCTTTCTACTTCTTTTCACAAATTCTCTCATCTTGCCACCAAATACATTTGAACTACATGCAAAGAATTCATTCTCCTTCGCAAATTCTTTATATCTTCTGTAGCACTCTGTACAATTCCATCCGGATACAAACTTTTCATAGAACTCCTCGTAAAACATTTGGTAAGGTGTTTTGTTCATTTCGATGAGTTCTTGTTTAGCCCTGGTGAATGGTATCTTCCTTACATCAAATTCACTTAAATCTTTCCTCATGAAGTACGTCAGTAAGTTTGAATAAAACTCTTCATTAAAGCTTTCAATGAGATTTGAGAAATATTCGTAATTTCCTTTGTATCTGCTGCTTACGTCAATGACAACAAATCTTCTGTCGTCTTTGTCAATCTTTACTGAGTTGAAGTTGTTAGATATCATGATGATATTACAAACATTCTCTATCTTTCTTACTGGCTGACACTTCTGATTTAAGTCCAACTGAGTCTCTGTTACTATTGACTTTAGTGCGTCGTGGTTCATGACCTTAGACGTATCGCATGAGCTTAGTTCATTGCATACGATGAGCTTCATGTTCTCAATAGCAGCATTGAATCTACCAACCACATTCTCTATTGCCGTTATATTATTGTTGGCGTACTTGCTAATGAGCTCGCATAGAACATTACTAAGTACATTCTTACCAGTTCCTTGCTTTCCTATTAACAAAAGTACTGTTCCAGTCTTTCCACAAGGATTTTGAACGATGTAGGCGAACCAGTTCAAAACATACTCATAAAGCTCTTCATCCTCATTACATATGACATCGTGAACATGTTTCAAATATCCTTCAATAACGCTTTCATCTACTTCATTCAGTACCTCATACTCATATCCTCTGAAATAGCTGTAAATGTCATCTCTTTCGTCAAAGAATCTCATGCCTGACTTCATAAGATAGTTCTTGTTCTGACCCGCTTCATAAATCATCAGTGCGTTCACATCCTTCTCCTCAATACGTCCTACATAAACACTCTTCATGAGCTTATTGAATTCCTTGCTATCTACTGACACAAGTGTTGTTGTGTCTCGTATTCCATCATAATCTTTCACTAGATATGTCATACGTGCTCCGTCAATAACGACAACACATCTTCTTAAGTCATTTATAACACTAACTATGTCAATACCTCTTCACTCATGTACTTATTTTTCTCAAGTCCTTTAGTGTGAAAGTGTCTCTAAGTTCTATTTCAAGCAATTCATTTACATCCTTTGCAATACTTCTCTATAAAATATTTCTGTCGTTCTTTACTAAGTTTCTTAACAGCTCTGAAGAACCATGTGTTTTGACTCAAACATCCTTCACAACTTCTCTCATTCATTCCTAGTTCTTTCATGTCATTATCTTCAACCTCTATGGTCTCATTGACTAAGGTCAAAGGGTTCTTAGTCATTGCTGGTCTTATCTGAAACAATGTTTGTGCAACAGGTTTAACTAGTTCAGCAACGTCCTTCCTTAATATGAATAGCTGTTTCCACTCATCTTTGCTAACAGTTCTTTCATAACCACTGACAGTAATGATTTCATTTGCTGACCTTAGACACTTATGTTCTATCATTTGTATTGCTTTTGTGTAAGGCTTTCGTGAGCATAGGTTGTATATGTCATTCCTGCAATGTTCATTCATGCCAATAGTACTAAATCCTTTCTTTGCTGTTGAGTGCATAATATCCATTAGTTCCTGTGTTCGTATTGCTGTCTCATAAAATACAACAAGACCTTTGTCATCTATGACGTACTTACCGAAAACATTGCTTATATTCTTTAACCATGAAATAACATCCTCATTCATGCTGTCAAACATGAAGTAAGGTCTTACATACTCTTCACTTATAAGATACTCCACAAAGTACTTGTTAAGCTCTATGTCCTCGTGAGCGATTTCATTAGGTTTGATATTAGTTCCTTTTGTCATTGCTGTCATGTACTTCACTCTCATAGTTCCTTTCAATAGCTTAAAAATACTTCATTGTTTCATAACTGCTCTAAATTCTGTTCAAAATTCGTACAACATAACTTTTAACATTAGTGAAAGAACATGAGCGAAACAACAACATCTAACATTACAGAAGAAGTCAATGACAATGCCGATGAAAACATTACAGAAGGAGCTAGTGAAAATATTGACGAGTTCAGTGAGGAAGAAGATATTGAGGACGTCAATGAGAACGTTAGTGGGGAACAAACTCAATGGGAAACATTGAGAAATCATGAAGATTATGAGATTTGTACGACATATCCTTTTACTATTCGTCGAAAGAAAAACAAACATATTAAGAGTGAATGCTTAAATAATCATGGTTATATTGAGCTTAGTTTAAACAACAAAACGCATTTAAAGCATAGAATTATTGCAGAACAGTGGATTGAAAATCCAAACAATTTGAAAGAAATAGACCATATAAATCATGATAGAACGGACAACAGAATCTCAAACCTTCGTTGGTGTTCTAGATCTGAAAACAATAGAAATAAAAGCAAGTATGGCGATATAGTTTATGAGTTCGTTGATGAAATATCTGACGAAGCTGTTGAAATAACAGATTATGGTAAGCATTCGTTTGAGTTCTACTACTATGTTGAGAATGAGGACGCATTCTATTATTATACAGGTCTTAACTATCGAAAACTTCATATAAACTTTACAAAAACAGGTGATGCTTATGTTTGTATGATAGATACAGAAAACAAGAGAGTAATTTTATGCATAAACAAATTCAAACGCTTGTACGGCTTCATGTAGGACAAACATTATTTTTCAACACTAACGCCAACACTTAGGACAAACATTCATGACTAACATTACTGTATAACATAAATGTTTTGTTATGACTTCGTCGTAAATGTTTTGTCATGAATTCATCGTATATGCTTTGTCAAAACTTCTTCGTAAATGTTTTGTCATGACTTCTTCGTATATGTTTTGTCATGAATTCATCGTATATGTTTTGTCATGATTTCTTCATCGTAAATGTTTTGTCATGATTTCTTCATCGTATATGCTTTGTCAAGGTTTCTTCGTAAATGTTTTGTCATGACCTCATCGTAAATGTTTTGTCATGACCTCATCGTAAATGTTTTGTCATGATTTCATCGTAAATGTTTTGTCATGATTTCATCGTACATGTTTTGTCATGACCTCATCGTAAATGTTTTGTCATGATTTCATCGTAAATGTTTTGTCAAAACTTCATCGTACATGTTTTGTCATGATTTCATCGTAAATGTTTTGTCATGATTTCATCGTTAATGTTTTGTCATGATTTCATCGTAAATGTTTTGTCATGATTTCATCGTTAATGTTTTGTCAAAACTTCTTCGTAAATGTTTTGTCAAAACTTCATCGTACATGTTTTGTCATGATTTCATCGTAAATGTTTTGTCATGATTTCATCGTACATGTTTTGTCATGACCTCATCGTAAATGTTTTGTCATGATTTCATCGTAAATGTTTTGTCAAAACTTCTTCGTAAATGTTTTGTCAAAACTTCATCGTAAATGTTTTGTCATGATTTCATCGTTAATGTTTTGTCAAAACTTCTTCGTAATGAGTGTAAATGATCCAAAAATAATGTTTATGTTAGAATGTTAGATCTAACACCTTTTCTAACATGTTTTCTAACATGACCTCATCGTAAATGTTTTGTTATGACCTCATGGAACTTAAACGTATATGTTTTGTCATGACCTCATGGAACTTAAACGTAAATGTTTTGTTATGACCTCATGGAACTTAAACGTATATGTTTTGTCATGACCTCATCGTAAATGTTTTGTCATGATTTCTTCATCGTATATGCTTTGTCAAGGTTTCTTCGTATATGTTTTGTCATGACCTCATCGTAAATGTTTTGTCATGACCTCATCGTAAATGTTTTGTTATGACCTCATGGAACTTAAACGTAAATGTTTTGTTATGACCTCATCGTAATGAGTGTAAATGACCCAAAAATAATGTTTATGTTAGAATGTTAGATCTAACACCTTTTCTAACATGTTTTCTAACATGACCTCATGGAACTTAAACGTAAATGTTTTGTCATGACCTCATGGAACTTAAACGTATATGTTTTGTCATGACCTCATCGTAAATGTTTTGTCATGACCTCATCGTAAATGTTTTGTTATGACCTCATGGAACTTAAACGTAAATGTTTTGTTATGACCTCATGGAACTTAAACGTAAATGTTTTGTCATGACCTCATGGAACTTAAACGTATATGTTTTGTCATGACCTCATCGTAAATGTTTTGTCATGACCTCATCGTAAATGTTTTGTTATGACCTCATGGAACTTAAACGTAAATGTTTTGTTATGACCTCATGGAACTTAAACGTAAATGTTTTGTCATGACCTCATCGTAAATGTTTTGTTATGACCTCATCGTATATGTTTTGTCATGACCTCATCGTAAATGTTTTGTCATGACCTCATCGTAAATGTTTTGTGAAGAATATAACAACCGCCGGAATTCAGACGGTTGCTTTTTATACAAAATTCACGCAGGAAAATTCTTGAGTTTTGGTTGAAAGAATACGGTCGAGCCAAAAGTGGCTCAACCTCAAAACAAACATTTTGTGAGCTTACTAAGGCGTTATGAATGAATTCAAAGGTATTTACATACATCCTGACCTCGTTCATTTTGTTGCTGAATGGTGCTCTGTAAAGTATGCATTTTATGTCAAAGATATTATGGACTCCATAGACAAGAAAGTTCATGAGAAGTTAGATGAAGAAGAACTCGAAGATACAGTAGAGAATGCAAAACATTTTTGACGAAGTGAAGATCTTCACTTAGTCAAAATGTGATGCAAAAACAAACATTTTGTGAGCTTACTAAGGCGTTATGAATGAATTCAAAGGTATTTACATACATCCTGACCTCGTTCATTTTGTTGCTGAATGGTGCTCTGTAAAGTATGCATTTTATGTCAAAGATATTATGGACTCCATAGACAAGAAAGTTCATGAGAAGTTAGATGAAGAAGAACTCGAAGATACAGTAGAGAATGCAAAACATTTTTGACGAAGTGAAGATCTTCACTTAGTCAAAATGTGATGCAAAAACAAGCATTTTATGAGCTTACTAAGGCGTTATGAATGAATTCAAAGGTATTTACATACATCCTGACCTCGTTCATTTTGTTGCTGAATTCAGCAAAAATAATGTTTACGTTAATGTTTTCACTGTTACCATGTTACCATGTGCTACCAGGTTAATTAACTTCTCTTAAAATTACTGACAACATGACATTTAGACAACAGTCCAGGAAATAAACTTCATCGTATATGCTTTGTCATGACTTCTTCGTATATGTTTTGTCATGACCTCATCGTAAATGTTTTGTCATGACCTCATCGTATATGCTTTGTCATGACTTCTTCATCGTAATGAACGTAAATGTTTTGTCATGACCTCATCGTATATGCTTTGTCATGACTTCTTCATCGTAATGAACGTAAATGTTTTGTCATGCCTTCTTCGTATATGCTTTGTCAAGGTTTCATCGTAAATGTTTTGTCATGACTTCATCGTATATGCTTTGTCAAGGTTTCATCGTATATGCTTTGTCATGACTTCTTCATCATAATGAGCGTAAATGACCCAAAATAATGTTTATGTTAGAATGTTAGATCTAACACGTTTTCTAACCCGATAACTAACCTGTTGAATTTTCATACGGAATCTCTTCTCTCGGTTTTCCGAGGGAAGCAATCATATGAGGAAATTCTTCTAAAAGTTCTTTTGTCTGTTGGTTTTCAAACCAATAATATGCTTGCTTTGTAGAACGAAGAGTATTATAAGGCATTTTGTGAAGAATATAGCAATCGCCGGAATTCAGACGGTTGTTTTTTATACAAAATTCACGCAGGAAAATTCTTGAGTTTTGGTTGAAAGAATACGGTCGAGCCAAAAGTGGCTCAACCTCAAAACAAACATTTTGTGAGCTTACTAAGGCGTTATGAATGAATTCAAAGGTATTTACATACATCCTGACCTCGTTCATTTTGTTGCTGAATTCAGCAAAAATAATGTTTAGGGTAGATGGTTTTTAGGTGTCACTACGTCACCATGTCACCAGGTTAATTAACTTCTCTTAAAATTACTGACAACATGACATTTTGACAACAGTCCAGGAAATAAACTTCATCGTATATGTTTTGTCATGATTTCATCGAAACTAAACGTATATGCTTTGTCAAACTTCTTCGTATATGCTTTGTCAAACTTCTTCGTATATGCTTTGTCAAACATGAACGTAAATGTTTTGTCATGACTTCATCGTATATGTTTTGTCATGATTTCATCGTAATGAGTGTAAATGACCCAAAAATAATGTTTATGTTAGAATGTTAGATCTAACACCTTTTCTAACATGTTTTCTAACATGGAGGATTTCATTAGATATACACATCTACCCTAAACATTATTTTAGTTAAAGTCCATCAAATATTTTTAGGATATTTTCACCAAATAATGTTTATATCAGATGAAACAGTAAAGTATTATATCTATTAAATCGTCTATGATGTAAATTGTGTATAGAATGAAATGAAGGAAGAATGTGTATATCTAATGAAATCCTCCATGTTAGAAAACATGTTAGAAAAGGTGTTAGATCTAACATTCTAACATAAACATTATTTTTGGGTCATTTACACTCATTACGATGAAATCATGACAAAACATATACGATGAAGAAATCATGACAAAACATATACGATGAAATCATGATAAAACATATACGATGAAGTCATGACAAAACATTTACGTTCATGTTTGACAAAACATTTACGATGAAATCATGACAAAGCATATACGTTTAGTTTCGATGAAATCATGATAAAACATATACGATGAAATCATGATAAAACATATACGATGAAGTCATGACAAAACACTTACGTTCATGTTTGACAAAACATTTACGAAGAAATCATGACAAAACATTTACGAAGAAGTCTTGACAAAACATTTACGTTCATGTTTGACAAAACATATACGATGAAGTCATGACAAAACATTTACGTTCATGTTTGACAAAACATATACGTTTATGTTTGACAAAGCATATACGAAGAAGTTTATTTCCTGCTGTGTTGTCTAAATGTCATGTTGTCACACTTTTTCAGAGAAGTTAATTAACCTGGTAGCACATGGTAACATGGTAGCACCTTCAGTTCTTCAAAAATAATTCATAAATACCTTCCTCATTAATCCTGCTGTGTTGTCTAAATGTCATGTTGTCACACTTTTTCAGAGAAGTTAATTAACCTGGTAGCACATGGTAACATGGTAGCACCTTCAGTTCTTCAAAAATAATTCATAAATACCTTCCTCATTAATCCTGCTGTGTTGTCTAAATGTCATGTTGTCACACTTTTTCAGAGAAGTTAATTAACCTGGTAGCACATGGTAACATGGTAGCACCTTCAGTTCTTCAAAAATAATTAATTATTGAATAACCTGAAAACATTAACGTAAACATTATTTTTGGGTCATTTACACTCATTACGAAGAAGTCATGACAAAGCATATACGATGAAGTCATGACAAAGCATATACGATGAAGTTTATTTCCTGGACTGTTGTCTAAATGTCATGTTGTCAGTAATTTTAAGAGAAGTTAATTAACCTGGTAGCACATGGTAACATGGTAACAGTGAAAACATTAACGTAAACATTATTTTTGCTGAATTCAACAACAAAATGAACGAGGTCAGGATGTATGTAAATACCTTTGAATTCATTCATAACGCCTTAGTAAGCTCACAAAATGTTTGTTTTGAGGTTGAGCCACTTTTGGCTCGACCGTATTCTTTCAACCAAAACTCAAGAATTTTCCTGCGTGAATTTTGTATAAAAAACAACCGTCTGA
Source organism: Trichomonas vaginalis G3 (assembly GCF_026262505.1). NCBI lineage: Eukaryota > Parabasalia > Trichomonadida > Trichomonadidae > Trichomonas > Trichomonas vaginalis. The sequence continues at coordinate 21,372,748 of NC_067206.1, read as the reverse complement.
ATTCCGGCGATTGCTATATTCTTCACAAAATGCCTTATAATACTCTTCGTTCTACAAAGCAAGCATATCATTGGTTTGAAAACCAACAGACAAAAGAACTTTTAGAAGAATTTCCTCATATGATTGCTTCCCTCGGAAAACCGAGAGAAGAGATTCCGTATGAAAATTCAACAGGTTAGTTATCGGGTTAGAAAACGTGTTAGATCTAACATTCTAACATAAACATTATTTTGGGTCATTTACGCTCATTATGATGAAGAAGTCATGACAAAGCATATACGATGAAACCTTGACAAAGCATATACGATGAAGTCATGACAAAACATTTACGATGAAACCTTGACAAAGCATATACGAAGAAGTCATGACAAAACATATACGAAGAAGTCATGACAAAGCATATACGATGAAGTTTATTTCCTGGACTGTTGTCTAAATGTCATGTTGTCAGTAATTTTAAGAGAAGTTAATTAACCTGGTAGCACATGGTAACATGGTAACAGTGAAAACATTAACGTAAACATTATTTTTGCTGAATTCAACAACAAAATGAACGAGGTCAGGATGTATGTAAATACCTTTGAATTCATTCATAACGCCTTAGTAAGCTCATAAAATGCTTGTTTTTGCATCACATTTTGACTAAGTGAAGATCTTCACTTCGTCAAAAATGTTTTGCATTCTCTACTGTATCTTCGAGTTCTTCTTCATCTAACTTCTCATGAACTTTCTTGTCTATGGAGTCCATAATATCTTTGACATAAAATGCATACTTTACAGAGCACCATTCAGCAACAAAATGAACGAGGTCAGGATGTATGTAAATACCTTTGAATTCATTCATAACGCCTTAGTAAGCTCACAAAATGTTTGTTTTGAGGTTGAGCCACTTTTGGCTCGACCGTATTCTTTCAACCAAAACTCAAGAATTTTCCTGCGTGAATTTTGTATAAAAAGCAACCGTCTGAATTCCGGCGGTTGTTATATTCTTCACAAAACATTTACGATGAGGTCATGACAAAACATTTACGATGAGGTCATGACAAAACATATACGATGAGGTCATGACAAAACATATACGTTTAAGTTCCATGAGGTCATAACAAAACATTTACGATGAGGTCATGTTAGAAAACATGTTAGAAAAGGTGTTAGATCTAACATTCTAACATAAACATTATTTTTGGATCATTTACACTCATTACGAAGAAGTTTTGACAAAACATTAACGATGAAATCATGACAAAACATTTACGATGAAGTTTTGACAAAACATATACGATGAATTCATGACAAAACATATACGAAGAAGTCATGACAAAACATGTACGATGAAATCATGACAAAACATTTACGAAGAAACCTTGACAAAGCATATACGATGAAGAAATCATGACAAAACATTTACGATGAGGTCATGACAAAACATGTACGATGAAATCATGACAAAACATTTACGATGAAATCATGACAAAACATTTACGATGAGGTCATGACAAAACATTTACGATGAGGTCATGACAAAACATTTACGAAGAAACCTTGACAAAGCATATACGATGAAGAAATCATGACAAAACATTTACGATGAAGAAATCATGACAAAACATTTACGATGAGGTCATGACAAAACATGTACGATGAAATCATGACAAAACATTTACGATGAAATCATGACAAAACATTTACGATGAGGTCATGACAAAACATTTACGATGAGGTCATGACAAAACATTTACGAAGAAACCTTGACAAAACATTAACGATGAAATCATGACAAAACATTAACGATGAAATCATGACAAAACATTTACGATGAAATCATGACAAAACATTTACGAAGAAACCTTGACAAAGCATATACGATGAAGAAATCATGACAAAACATTTACGTTTAAGTTCCATGAGGTCATGACAAAACATGTACGATGAAATCATGACAAAACATTTACGATGAAATCATGACAAAACATTTACGATGAAGAAATCATGACAAAACATTTACGATGAGGTCATGACAAAACATTTACGAAGAAACCTTGACAAAGCATATACGATGAAGAAATCATGACAAAACATTTACGATGAAGAAATCATGACAAAACATTTACGAAGAAATCATGACAAAACATATACGATGAATTCATGACAAAACATATACGAAGAAGTCATGACAAAACATTTACGAAGAAGTTTTGACAAAGCATATACGATGAATTCATGACAAAACATTTACGACGAAGTCATAACAAAACATTTATGTTATACAGTAATGTTAGTCATGAATGTTTGTCCTAAGTGTTGGCGTTAGTGTTGAAAAATAATGTTTGTCCTACATGAAGCCGTACAAGCGTTTGAATTTGTTTATGCATAAAATTACTCTCTTGTTTTCTGTATCTATCATACAAACATAAGCATCACCTGTTTTTGTAAAGTTTATATGAAGTTTTCGATAGTTAAGACCTGTATAATAATAGAATGCGTCCTCATTCTCAACATAGTAGTAGAACTCAAACGAATGCTTACCATAATCTGTTATTTCAACAGCTTCGTCAGATATTTCATCAACGAACTCATAAACTATATCGCCATACTTGCTTTTATTTCTATTGTTTTCAGATCTAGAACACCAACGAAGGTTTGAGATTCTGTTGTCCGTTCTATCATGATTTATATGGTCTATTTCTTTCAAATTGTTTGGATTTTCAATCCACTGTTCTGCAATAATTCTATGCTTTAAATGCTTTTGTTGTTTAAACTAAGCTCAATATAACCATATGATTATTTAAGCATTCACTCTTAATATTGTTTTTCTTTCGACGAATAGTAAAAGGATATGTCGTACAAATCTCATAATCTTCATGATTTCTCAATGTTTCCCATTGAGTTTGTTCCCCACTAACGTTCTCATTGACGTCCTCAATATCTTCTTCCTCACTGAACTCATCAATATTTTCACTAGCTCCTTCTGTAATGTTTTCATCGGCATTGTCATTGACTTCTTCTGTAATGTTAGATGTTGTTGTTTCGCTCATGTTCTTTCACTAATGTTAAAAGTTATGTTGTACGAATTTTGAACAGAATTTAGAGCAGTTATGAAACAATGAAGTATTTTTAAGCTATTGAAAGGAACTATGAGAGTGAAGTACATGACAGCAATGACAAAAGGAACTAATATCAAACCTAATGAAATCGCTCACGAGGACATAGAGCTTAACAAGTACTTTGTGGAGTATCTTATAAGTGAAGAGTATGTAAGACCTTACTTCATGTTTGACAGCATGAATGAGGATGTTATTTCATGGTTAAAGAATATAAGCAATGTTTTCGGTAAGTACGTCATAGATGACAAAGGTCTTGTTGTATTTTATGAGACAGCAATACGAACACAGGAACTAATGGATATTATGCACTCAACAGCAAAGAAAGGATTTAGTACTATTGGCATGAATGAACATTGCAGGAATGACATATACAACCTATGCTCACGAAAGCCTTACACAAAAGCAATACAAATGATAGAACATAAGCGTCTAAGGTCAGCAAATGAAATCATTACTGTCAGTGGTTATGAAAGAACTGTTAGCAAAGATGAGTGGAAACAGCTATTCATATTAAGGAAGGACGTTGCTGAACTAGTTAAACCTGTTGCACAAACATTGTTTCAGATAAGACCAGCAATGACTAAGAACCCTTTGACCTTAGTCAATGAGACCATAGAGGTTGAAGATAATGACATGAAAGAACTAGGAATGAATGAGAGAAGTTGTGAAGGATGTTTGAGTCAAAACACATGGTTCTTCAGAGCTGTTAAGAAACTTAGTAAAGAACGACAGAAATATTTTATAGAGAAGTATTGCAAAGGATGTGTAAATGAATTGTTTGAAATAGAACTTAGAGACACTTTCACACTAAAGGACTTGAGGAAAAATAAGTACATGAGTGAGACGGTATTGACATAGCTAGTGTTATAAATGACTTAAGAAGATGTGTTGTTGTTATTGACGGAGCACGTATGACATATCTAGTGAAAGATTATGATGGAATACGAGACACAACAACACTTGTGTCAGTAGATAGCAAGGAATTCAATAAGCTCATGAAGAGTGTTTATGTAGGACGTATTGAGGAGAAGGATGTGAACGCACTGATGATTTATGAAGCGGGTCAGAACAAGAACTATCTTATGAAGTCAGGCATGAGATTCTTTGACGAAAGAGATGACATTTACAGCTATTTCAGAGGATATGAGTATGAGGTACTGAATGAAGTAGATGAAAGCGTTATTGAAGGATATTTGAAACATGTTCACGATGTCATATGTAATGAGGATGAAGAGCTTTATGAGTATGTTTTGAACTGGTTCGCCTACATCGTTCAAAATCCTTGTGGAAAGACTGGAACAGTACTTTTGTTAATAGGAAAGCAAGGAACTGGTAAGAATGTACTTAGTAATGTTCTATGCGAGCTCATTAGCAAGTACGCCAACAATAATATAACGGCAATAGAGAATGTGGTTGGTAGATTCAATGCTGCTATTGAGAACATGAAGCTCATCGTATGCAATGAACTAAGCTCATGCGATACGTCTAAGGTCATGAACCACGACGCACTAAAGTCAATAGTAACAGAGACTCAGTTGGACTTAAATCAGAAGTGTCAGCCAGTAAGAAAGATAGAGAATGTTTGTAATATCATCATGATATCTAACAACTTCAACTCAGTAAAGATTGACAAAGACGACAGAAGATTTGTTGTCATTGACGTAAGCAGCAGATACAAAGGAAATTACGAATATTTCTCAAATCTCATTGAAAGCTTTAATGAAGAGTTTTATTCAAACTTACTGACGTACTTCATGAGGAAAGATTTAAGTGAATTTGATGTAAGGAAGATACCATTCACCAGGGCTAAACAAGAACTCATCGAAATGAACAAAACACCTTACCAAATGTTTTACGAGGAGTTCTATGAAAAGTTTGTATCCGGATGGAATTGTACAGAGTGCTACAGAAGATATAAAGAATTTGCGAAGGAGAATGAATTCTTTGCATGTAGTTCAAATGTATTTGGTGGCAAGATGAGAGAATTTGTGAAAAGAAGTAGAAAGCGAGACGGTTCTGCAAGAAGTTATATTTACGAAGCAAGTATGATATTAGAAGGTCGTGGAAAGAAAGAAACAGTGAATTATGAGGAAGTGCTTGAAAAATTCATGGAGTACATGGGAAGCAATATAACATACAACAAAGACATATACAGTGAGTTTAAGTACTATTGTGAACAGCATGAGATTGAAGTAATGAGTAAAGGAGACTTTGAAACGCTTATGAAAGACAGTGAGGAGGTCGTTCATGAGAACAATGATGAAATAGTTCATGAGAACAGTGAGGAGGTCATACATGAGAACAGTGTTGAAATAGTTCATGAGAACAGTGAGGAGGTCATACATGAGAACAGTGTTGAAATAGTTCATGAGAACAGTGAGGAGGTCGTTCATGAGAACAGTGTTGAAATAGTTCATGAGAACAGTGAGGAGGTCGTTCATGAGAACAATGATGAAATAGTTCATGAGAACAGTGAGGAGGTCGTTCATGAGAACAATGATGAAATAGTTCATGAGAACAGTGAGGAGGTCGTTCATGAGAACAGTGATGAAATAGTTCATGAGAACAGTGAGGAGGTCATACATGAGAACAGTGTTGAAATAGTTCATGATGTCGTTCGTGAAGAAGCCATTGCAACAAAGAATGAGATAAAGGATTTCATAGAACTTAACAAGGAGGAGTTTAAAGAAGGCTATGAAGTGAAAAGATGTGAAGAAGATTTCTTGGCGTATTTGAAGAAAAAGAGACTAAAGCCAATGGCTCAAAATAAGTTTCAATCGATGTTTGAAAAGAAACGTTTGAGCTATGGTGGTGTAAGAAGCACATATTACTTTGTTAAGAAGTGAGGACATTTATTTTTGTCGTTAGTGTTGGAGTTTTGTATTTGTTGTTAGTGAGAGAATAAATTAAATCATGAACTTTGCCATGGTCTCTGTCCCTAGTAGTTTTCATTAAGTTCTGGAAATAATGAAAGTCATAAACTTTGCCATGGTCTCTGTCCCTAGTAGTTTTCATTATCTCACAGAGTTAATGAAAGTCATACTTTCTATCAGATGAAGCATGTAGATGAATATAATGAAAGTTAGTGGGTTTGCCACGAGTTATGAATAAAATATTGGCATATTAGATGAGATAGCTGATGAAACAGATGAAGATAAATTAAATCTTGGACTTTGCCACACTCTGTCCCTAGTTCCTCAAAATCCTTGACAACGTTGCTTAGAAATTTTGGTTCAAAACCTCATCTGATTTTAATCTGTTATGCTACCTGTTAAGTTTCGCGAGATTATAAATGTCATGGAGTTATATAAAAAGGAGGGACAGCTAGGGACACTGGAAGTACTTGTAAGGCTATCTGTTAAGATTGCATGAAATACTAAAAAGTCATGAAATCCATTATCGCTGTGCTAGCTTCACCTTAGAGTAAAATGACGACTAAAGTCACTGAAGCAATGAAACAAAAGTTTTTGGTAGAATACATTAAATCAGGAACTATTCCAGAAGGTTTTTACATTCATACTATGAAGGATGGTAGAGTTCAGTTTAGAAAGATAAAACAACCATTAGACAGAGAAGGTATATTAAGGAAGATTAAACTTCATGAGGACAACATTGCTGAACTTAAGAAGAAGTTAGAAGAGTTGGAGAAAGCAGACGACAGTGAGGAATAAAATATTTCATTAGTTTTATTTTTACTGAAAATTTTTATTTGGATGTAATGACGAAAACTATTGAGATAACAAACTACAACGGTCATGAGTTCAAGAATTTGTTCTTCGTTCCTCGTGAAAATACATTCTATCAGATACGAGGGAGAAAGGGTAAAGTTAGTTTGAGCGTTTATGAAGGAATGAAGAATGGAAAGTTTATACAAGCATACGATACAAACGGTAAGCGTGTTTCATTAGCTTTGTCAAAACTTACAGGTATAAACTATGACAGTGATTTTGACCTATATGAAGAAGAAAGTGAGTCAGAAGATTATGAGCTGTTATATGAAGCACAGCAATGGGAGGAGTTGCAATACTTTTGTAAGTGAGAACGTTTATTTTTACATTAGTGAAGTCGTTTGTGAAAATATTAGTGAATTCGTTAGTGAAGTCGTTAGTGTTGTAAAATATACGTTAACGGTTTTGTAAAGTGTCAAATTCACATATAATGGGTAAGGAGGCGCGCAGTGCCGCCGTACCCATGATATGTATACTAACTCCTTTATTGTAGTAGTCAAGTAATGTTTGCTGCGATAATGCTTCTCCGGCCTGGCATGTGTGAACATGAGTCTTAAGCCAGTTTTTATAATGATCCTCCCTTTGTTCTTGCATTGAACACCGGCAAACTACGCCATCAGATCGTGTCACAAGTTCATTGCATTTTACATACCACTTAGTTAGTATGACTATCTTGGGTACGGCGGCACTGCGTTCCACCTTACCAAAGATAACAGTTTGACACTTTACAAAACCGTTAACGTATATTTTACAATACAACCATAACACCAACTTAACCTTAAATATTTACAAAACCGTCTGACACATAAACGACTTCACTAACGACTTCACTAAAGACTTCACTAACAAATTCACTAACGAATTCAATACCGTCCTCACTAAATAAAAAATAACCTTATTTTATTTATTTTCCAACTTTTTTATTTCATTACAAAGACATGTCTGACTACATTTACTATGACTCTTTCCCAGAACGTTTCCGTGAACTATTCAAAACTCAAGTAAAACTGAGAAACATGCATTTTAACAAAGACAGACCCATTGACGATGAAAGAAACCCTGAATATATTACAATCCCATATGACGCAAAATTTATTGCATACATTCCTTATGGTCGCAGAGGAACGAAAACTATTTCAACAAAGACGAAAAATTATTTCTGGAGCGATGAAGAAAATTGCCTTATCTACATAAATGCATACTTAAATAAAGCTACATATTGTACAAAAGAAGGTTGGACTGGATTTGAGCTCTACATATACGACGACGATGGAAACAGACGTTGTGTATACCCATACGATAATATGTACCATTGTTTTCATCAAGCATTAAACGAATACATAGTCAGTAAGGGTCTCATTCCTGCTGAGTAGAAATGTTATATTTTTGTTCTGTCATTTATATAAAAATAAATGATATCACCACCCTCACACGTATGAAAACATAGCACAAAAATAAATTTAGGTGAAGTGGTGAAATCTCACCTCTTTTTTCACCTCTTTTTTCACCCTGTTGAATTCATTGCTTTATAACTCTCTTCCTTGGTTTCTTTTTAGTTGCTTTCTTCACGTCTGTCTCCAACTTGACTGTCTTTCTTCTTCGGCCGTAATGATACCAGTTACTTCCACCAGTCAATGGGTCAAATGGTCTTTCGTAAGGGTTTCCATACATTCCATAGGGACCATACGGAAGAACTACTGGTGGAGAAGAAACATTTTCTTTAGTTCCATCGACTCTATTTAAATGCATTGTTTCACCTTTCATCTGGTCATTAAAGTCTTTTGCATGTTTTGCAAACTCATCGTCCTTTCCTAAAGCATTTTCTGACTCAGGCGCAACCAAATTGGATGCTTTATTTATGAGCCCCATTTTATTTAATCTTAACTTCTTTGCAACCCAGCCTCCAATCTTTCCTTTATTTGCATCTAATGTCTTTGAAACCCTTCCTCCACTCATTTTATTTACTGCGTCATAAGCTCCAAGTGCTTTTGCTCCAAATGCTAATGCTTTTGTTCCCATTGCGCCTAAAGCTGCCCAAGCTACCATTTACACCATATTAAAATCATCTCTCTTCAATATTATCTCATAAAAGTTCTCGTTACTGGAGAAAGTCAATGAAACATAAGCGTTCTCACGGGCTTCGCCCTCACCGCTTTGCGGTCTATCTAACTTATTTCTTATATCATCTATACGCTTCAAAATGTCTGAACAATTGCTAACATCTTCTACAACAGTTATTTCATCATGAATGACCTTCAAGAACAAGCTCATTTAATATGCTATTAAAATCATCTCAATAATGAGTCCATCCTTTCCATCTTTAGGTAGCACAACATCTTTCATTGAAGAAGGTTCGACAAGTCTTATGTTAAACTTACTGACAAAGTTTGTTATACTATAATGCTTCGGTGGCGAATACATGTAGTTTGAAAGACATAATATAGATTCTTCAGCAAATTCACTTATACTGGATTTTATAACAATGTTTTCACGAGACCAAATGCCACCAATTGAAAAACTTGTAAGCAATCCTGCTGAACCTTCTACTGTAAACGTCGATGGTAACATTCCACGAAGGTCATCTATTGACATCTTTGAGTCACTGAATTTAAATATTTTCTTAAAGCAATCGTCATTATCTAACCATGCAATAGCTTTGAAGTTTTCATTTGAATATACATCTGCTTCATTAAATGTAAATCCTGACTTCTTTGCAGAGACGACTTTAAAATCTATTGAGTTTGTTTCAAAATTATATGCTATGGTAACTTCTGAAGGTAATGGATGTCCTTCCGCAGTAAGTTGTTCTCTCACTACCGTTTGAAGCTTTGTGTTAAAAACTTTCATGTCATCTCCTGTGTCTAGGTTCACATACACAGCAACAGGAAAACTATCTTGCTTCTTTGTTTCATCATTATATCTCAAAACATTAAAGTTTTTCAATAATATTGTTCTTCCTGCTGGAATACTTCGAACCTGTCTGATTTCAATAGCTTTCTCACCTCCTACATACTCTACCCAGTGTCTTGGATATTCATAAGTATACTGACTTTCTTGAATTTTGGTTGGTTTCATCATAACATGTTCATAGTATATCTTTATACTCTTGTCAGTTAGACTCGGTGCTATGTTCTGAATATTTCTGACTTGCATTTTTAATGGAGATAAAATGAAGCATTTAATACATGACGTAGATGAAGACATGAATGAAAGCAGTGAAAAGCTCAACAGTTCTCTCATTCTTCCTTTCAGTAAGGACTATGAGTTCTGTTCAAATGGTGTTTATTTCTATTGTGGAAAGATGGGTTCAGGTAAGACATTTAATTTAATTCGTCATATACTCATAACAGAACGTTTAGGAAACGACTCTTACTATGACCAAATCATTATATCAGCAACTTCAGACTCTATGGATTCAACAGCGAAAACATTTATGTCAAAAGTTCAAGCCTCTGTCGTTAAAGTTCCAGACAGTGAACTCATTGAATTTCTTCAACGTTACATTCGACGTAAGAGGAAATATTATGCCATCGTAGAGTTTATACAGTCAGGAATGCAAAAGACTTCTGAGGAGATGGAAAGAATTATTGACAAACACCACTTACGTCAGTACTCAGGAGTTTACGATATGAAACGACTGACAAACTACATTCTATCAAAACTTTCAAAATACCCCTTCAAAAAATATCCATCAAACACTTTGTTAGTTTGCGACGACTTCGCCGGAAAAGGTTTAGTTTCAAAACCAGACTCACCATTAGCTAACATCATTACTAAAGTCAGACATTACCACTTAACTGTAGCAATACTTATGCAAACATGGAGGTTTTTAGCTTTAAACATAAAGCGTCTCATAACTGACTTCGTTATCTTTCAAGGTTTCTCACGTTATGATATTGAACTCATTTGGAAACAGTCAGGTATAACATTACCTTTTGAAGAAATTTGGGAAGCATATAAGTCTCTCATCTCTCCTCGTTCATACCTTGAGATTCATATCATGACTAATACCATTAAAGTCAAAAATATTCCATGGGAACGACCAACATTATTTTAAAGCTTAACCTTCAATTGACTGATGGTAAACAAATTCCATGCATCTCTGTTGCCATTTCTGTTAATATTTTTGCTGTCATTCATATCATCCACTTCTCCATCCGTTAGCTTTTGAGGATATGTGTTAGAATAGCTGTTCTTAAATGAAGGCTTTTCACCTTTGAGAGCATAAACTCTATAACTTTCTGCATACTTTATGTTTGAACCTCCTGAGCCATCGTTGACATAAATTTTTATAGGCTTCCACCCTTTGTTCATGTTCCTGCTTCTTCCCTTAGCTCTTTTGTTCAGTAGTTCTACATCTTTATACACAGCTCCTGTCTCAGTGAATTCAACAATATTTTCATTCGTTAGCTTTACATTCAAACCCTTGTCGAGTATATTGTTCATTTCATACATATAAAAGGTTTTTATTCTATATGAAATGAGAAGCAAATCCATCTTAGCTGGTGCCGTTAATGTTCCAATTGAACCAACATCAAATGTTGACTCACGAACGACAAACAATATTGTCATAAAGAACTATAGTTCAGAGTGTTTGAAAGAACCAGAACCAGAGCTGAAATCCGTGAATTTAAACTCAGCTTCAAACGCTAACGCTACATCAGATGTTAAGTTAGAGTATCCACCACTGGACCAAATTCTTTCAAGAGAAGCCAACGACAACCCTTACACAAATGTTCAAACAAATCCTTCAGATAACGTAGACCATTACCTTCTTCAGTTATACCAAACAATTTTACTCAAAGACGATAAGAAGCTTTTGATAAATCTTATAAGTAAGAACCAAATAATTCTAACAAAGGAGGACCTTGAAAATGTTATATCACGAATAACAGGAAAACAATGTGTCATTGACTATCTCGACCCTGAAATCGAATGCTGTGGTCAAACTCCACTATTCATGAAAATAGGTAACATCCGCATCATTGAAACACCAGGTACTCCAGGAGTTGAGTTTAAGTATAAATATTCGAACGAGTATACAAAACTTTCAACAGAATATAAACTTTGCTTGAAATATGTTTTAGTAAATTAAAGCAGTCAGGACCTTCGGTCTTGGCGCTTTGCGCCGTCAGTCAAAAAAATTTCAAGTTAGCAATTTGTAATATCTGTCCAAAACTTCTTCAACAGTATCGAACTCATCTTCATAATGCAAACCTAATCTTATTGACTTGGTGCAGTTTTCACTAACACAATATTTTTCTGTTCTCTTGACTGACATAACTAACTCATTTGTTTCATCAAACAGCAACAACCAAAGTTCATGACCTAATACATAACATTCATACTTTATATTTTTAGCTCTGAGTTCTCTTGTAAGCTGTTGCATTTAATATTTTCTAAAAAGTCAACTTCAACAGTCATTCGCACTGGTGCCTTCAGTTCTACAGGCTCTCCTTGAAAGTCAACAAGTCTGAATTGCATGTCTTTCAAATTATGAGGACTAATGCGAACCCATTTACCTAAATGAGTTGCTATGACAGGAACATTTGGAATGAACATTGAATTGACTGCATAACAGAAAGACTTATATTCTACTGAACCTTTACTATTAACTCCTGAAATACCTGTGACATTAGCTATTTTTGACTCAATGTACAAACAATTACCATAACATACGTATGGAACAGATTTCATCTCAATCGTTTTGTCAACACTTTTCAAAGGAAATGTCATATGGTATGCACCCAAAAGAAGTTGTACTCTATGACTCATTCTTGGTATCTTAAACTCTTTCTCGCTGCTGAACTTCAATGTTCCCTCAGAAGAGAGTTCGACATCTATGTTGTCAATAGTTTCTTCATTTATGAGAGCATTTAACACTCCAGCAATTTTATCTATTCTATACCCAGCTCTATTAGGAAATGTTATAACACTTCTTTTGTCATCTATTTCAATCTCTATGAAATCTGTTTCATCTGTTATGACAAAAGTTGCGATAGTATTGAAGTCAACAACTCTGAAAGCAAGCGCTTCATTCTGAAGACCTAAGTTTGTTTGTAGCTTTACTGTCCCGTATTCGTTTGGGTCTGTACTTTGCAAATAAAACAACATTTTATTCTCATTAAAATATGACTATTGCTGCATATGCGTATGAAACAAATGAAGCAAGAAGAGCACATGAACTAGTAAACGAAAACTCAACTTTAACCATTGAAGGCAATGATTTAGTCATTGACGATGGAAAAACTAAAAAAGTCATTGATTTCGATACTTTTAACACTTATGACCCATTCATTACAACAAGCAAGGTTCCCATCATAAATGATGGAACGGTGCAATATATAAATTCTACAGTAGATGCCTCATTAGTGAAAGTATTAAATGTTCTCATTGAATTGTTAAAGAGCTTTCGATTTGACGACAACATTAAATGCCTAAAGAATTTAGTCATGAATGAGAAACAAATTCTCGGCGTTGCTGGTAGCAGTAATGATGTACACCTTATGACATTAGAATATTATAACGAACATAAAGATGAACTGAAAGGAGAGAAGGGTGACACCGGACCTCAAGGACCACAAGGAATACAAGGAATACAAGGAATACAAGGACCTCAAGGCGAAAACGGTTTGGATGGAAAGGATGGAAAGGATGGAAAAACTGCTAAATCATGGATATGGAACCTTATAAATACTGGTTTAACAGCTGCTTCATATGGAGTTCTTCAATACCAAATCGGAAAGATATGGGCAGTACTTGGTGAAGAAGTTTTAGATGACGTTAAAAATGCTTTGAACTTCATTTCAAATGGTTCGGATACTATTAAAACTTTATCTGGTTGGATGCAAGAAACAAGGAGTCAAATAGATACTGTAAGACGTATAGCAAACAATGCACGTACGAGATTGGATACTTTACGAGAAGCACAAAATACTCTAAAGGAAGCAAATGATATTCTTGGCTCAGTATCAGACATGCATGAAGATTGGCTTAAAGGTATTGACAAATCTTTAAAAAATCACAGTCAGTCTATTGCTGACTACAAGAAAAGTATAGATTTTTTACATAGTGCTATGGACGTACATGATGGAAGCATAAGGAACTTACTTAATGCTAACAATAACTTACCAGGAACTATTAAAGCATTTATAAAGTCCTTTGTAAAACCTGGTGCTCTAACATTTAGGTCTTTGAGAGCAAGAGCATTGAAGTCAAGAGATGCAGAAACTCCAACAGAAACTCCAGAAGAACCACCAAAACCAACAGCTAATGAAATATTGTTCGAATATTTTCCAAGGTACTCTGTTCTCATTGCATACATTCAAGAAATACTTAAGAAAGCAGACTTGACTTTAGGAGATGATGAAAGTTCTGTATATCTTTCGTTCCAGTTTCAAATAGCAGAACTTTTGAGACAGATATGCTTAATGTATGACAACATCTCTGATTTCACAAGATATGATGACGACCATGATCCCGAACACGGTGAAGAAGAAGTTTTACAAACATCCATTAAGACAGGAAAGGTTTTAACTCAAAGTCTCATTATTGACACCAAAGATGGCGAAGTGGACGTTCTTCAAGAGCTGAAGAAAAATACTTCTTCGGGAGGTGGTGGTAGGCATGAATTTGAAATAAATGAGATAGAAGAGAAATTAGCCGAAAAAGCAGATAAAAACCATGTTCATTATATAAGTTCAGACGAACAGATTATAACGGACTACCATGGATATTTAACACAGGATGAACAAATAAGCACTGAAGATGTTAATGAAAGAAGATATAAATTCATTCGTGCTAAATGTTATGACATACACTGTACTGTACAGTATGACACAGGTAAAGTACCAGAAGCATTTGGTTATAACAATGAAATTTATGCTTCATACTTCTTTGTTAACGGTGTATTAGTTGAACCAAGATTTACTTTGAGAGTTAAGGCAAAAATAACTTTTGAAGATGCTATTAAAAGTAAAGCTGACAAAGATGAACTTGACGCAACGAACAAAGTTTTGAAATCTCATAAACACAATATCTCCGATATAAATGAACTTCAAGCTACATTAAATAGTAAAGCTGACAAGAACCATACACATGAATCCTTCACTACTGTTAGAGCAGACGACATAATATTGAACTATACCCTTGGTTCAAGTGCACCATTAGAGAATCCAAGTACAAGCGTAAAAGATACACTAAACTCCTTAAATAGTAAATGTATGAACATTGAAGGTCATGCCAGAAACTTTGAAACACATGAACTACCAGCAATGTTAGATAAGAAAGCAGACAAAAATCATACACATAACTCCTTCTCAACTGTTGCTATAGAAAGTATTGAAGGAACGGTTGAAGGAACTGGTGGGGAGGGCGGGGCTCCGCCGCACGCGGCTGCTTTATATTATAAGCCTCCAAACTTTCCACAAGGTTTAACATCGAATGAAAACATAACAACGAAGAAAGAAATTAGCTGTAAAAATGTTTATGTCATGGATGATGAAAATAATGTTAAATTCACTGCTCAAGATTTATATGATAATAAAGCTGACAAGAACCATACACATAAATCCTTCACTACTGTTAGAGCAGACGACATAATATTGAACTATACCCTTGGTTCAAGTGCACCATTAGAAAATCCAAGTACAAGCGTAAAAGATACTCTTAACAATTTAGATAACAGTTGCAGGAATATCGAAGATCATGCCAGAAACTTTGAAGCATATGAACTACCAACAATGTTAGATAAGAAAGCAGACAAAACAGAGCTTCAAACATTAAAGACTGAAATACTTCAAACATTATATCCTATAGGCTCTATTTATACGTCAATGAACTCAACAAATCCATCAACAGTTTTAGGTTTTGGTATGTGGAAGCAGATTGTAGATAAATTCTTATACTGTGCTAGATATTCAAAGCAAACAGGTGGTTCGAAGAAAATTAAAGAAGCAAACCTTCCACCGCACACTCATACAGGAACTACAAACTTTTCTGGCGACCATAGCCACTCATTAAGAGACCACCCATTATACAACTCAGAATATGAAGCTGGCAATGACGTTTTATCTCCATCTTATAAAATTCAGCAAAAAAGATTTTTCGACCAACTGAACCAGGAGGAAATCATTCACACACTTTCACAACAAATCCAACAGGCTCGGGTGCAGATTATATGCCACCATTTGTGACTGTATTCGCATGGTACCGTGTTCAATGAAATCTTTAACTTTACATAAATGAGCTTGAAAGAAGTATTCGAACAACATCCATGGAGGTCATTTAAGAAGTTCAATGAAGCAGCAAAAAGTTGGGGATTTACTAACAGAGCTGAAGTTAAAAAGTTCTTTGACAAAAATGTTGTACATCAAAAAAAAATAAACCCTTACGACTACTTTTTACCAATTTACTCCAACACTCCTGACGCATCCCAATTTGACACTCTCATTCAAAGCAGAAAAGGAGGACATAAACCATTCCTCATCTTCATTAATGTTAACACTCGCAAAGCATATGCATATCCAATGAAAATAAAGGAACTCGTGAAGTGTTAAGAGTTTTACAAAAGTTTGTAGCAGAACATAGCCCAAGTACTTTAACATCAGACCAAGACAGTGCATACCTCAGCAATGAAATCACAGAATTTCTCATTAAGCATAACATAACTCACTACACTACTGAAGACCATAACCATAACATACTCGGCATCATAAACCGCTTCATAAGGACTCTCAGAGATTTAAACCAAGAGCGAGACTTTACCGAAGAAACAATGAAACATTTTCTCGAAGTATATAATTCCTCAACACATTCTACAACAGGACATACACCAAATTCAATGACACAACAACAAGAAGAAAAGTATATACAAAAGAAACGAAGCCAAACACAAAATATCAGAAATTCAACACAATTTACCCTCATTCCTGGTACAAAAGTTCGTGTAGTTCTTGACGACAAACCGATGACAAAGAAACGTTTAAGGTTAAGTCGAAATTATTATATAGTAGATTCAACGCAAGGTAATGGATATCTTATAAAAGCTGCTGACGACTCATAGCATTTTACCCTCGTCATAAATTAGTCGAAAGTAGTAATGGCAAACTTGCTAAAACTTGACGAAGCAAAGCGAGGAGTGGTTATTGAAATACTTGGCTATAACACAAACGATGACACTTATAAAGTAAGATATGAAGGAGGCGTTGAAGATGTTATACCATCTAAGAACTTGAGAGAATCTAAACCAACTCATCTGGGACCATTAGAGCGGGAGTACTGGAAAGACAAAAATATGCCAGAAAGAATAAGAAAATTCTTCTAAACTTTTTCATTAGATGTAAATCAGACATGAACGAGAACAGTCATGATATCATTAATGGTACCATTTATTTACACCAAAAATAAAGTTTATGTTAGAATGTTAGATCTAACACGTTTTCTAACCACTTTTCTAACCTCATTTCTACCCTCATGAATTTCCTTAAGACAGAAAAAATAACGTTAGTTTCATTTTTTTGTATTTGATACACCATACACGACATCACATTTTGACGAAGTGCGAATCTTCACTTCGTGTCATGGTGCAAAAATAATGCTGAAAAATGAAATTTATTCTCTATTTACAATTGTTTGAAACCGTCGGGAACCTTCACTTTTCTATCGTCGTGTTTTGTCACTTTTCCCTCAGGGTGTGTGTCAGAAAATATCCAAAATCTTTATAGCCTCGTATCTCCTTCAATTCTTGACGGTTTGACATGTATGACACACCATTCAATTCAGAATTATGTGCTGAATCTTATGACATTCATTTGTTCGTGACTTCTTTTCACATATGTAACCATGAATTTTTAACATTTCTTTAACACAGAAAAATAAAGTTAGTTTTATTTTTATTTATTTTTTTATCCTGTATATAAGAAACAGTAATGTCAACAACAGAGAACACAACAACAGTTATAGTCCATGAAGCCATAAATGAAGAATACGAATACATACAATATAACAAACAACTTCGCCTCATTCGTTCGGTCAAAGATGACATGTACCAAATGCAAAGTATAATGAATGCTCTTCGTTCTACAAAGCAAGCATATTATTGGTTTGAAAACTAACAGACAAAAGAACTTTTAGAAGAATTTCCTCATATGATTGCTTCCCTCGGAAAACCGGGGGAAGAGATTCCGTATGTAAATCGCAAGAATTTGGCTCCTGGTTTGAAAGGTTATTATGTTCATAGACTTTTAGTAAACGCTGTAGCAATGTGGGCTTCACCTCGTTATGCTTGTTATATTTTCATGATGTTAGATGAACTATATAAAGCAGAACGTGAAGATATGGAAATGAAACTTCAAGCAAAAGATGAAGTCATTGAATCCAAAGACAAAAGCATACAGAAAAGAATACCGCGTTCGGTACCAAAAGGAAAGGAAAAGAGTTATAAGTATATGATATATACTGAAGAGATGGAAAATGAAGAAGATAAAGATATGGTTATGTTGCATTTAGTGAGAAGAAACAACAAGAGCTTTTATGACTTAGCTAAGATATATAAATCTGATAGAAACTGGTTCTATCGTGAAAACTTACCGATTTCAATGACACCGAATGAGCAAATAAAGGAAATTGTCAAAATACTCTTCCTCAAACACACTATGACATCAAAGGTTGCACAATACTTACATTCAAAGAAGACTTAACATTACTGAAGGAAAAAATAACAGAATATTTCGATAACTTCAAAGAGGAAGAATAAAAAAATCTAAGCTAATTTTATTTTTTTTATAAAATTTTATCTCATATGAAAGAACATGAATTTAGAATATTCGGAACTCATGACAGAAGAAGAGAACGAACAACATGTAAAAGATTATGCAAAATTTCTGAAGACATACAAAGCATTTAAACAATATCTAAATGCTTCTAAAGATTATGCAAAATTTCTGAAGGTATATAAAGCTTATGAAAAAGCGTATGAAAAGTTTATACATTGGGGAATTGTTGTAAAATATCCATATGAAGACTAACCAAAAATATATTTTTGCTTAAATGACGTCAGGGTCAATTTCTTCAACCATTTCACTTTCTTCGTCAATGTCAATAGAGAGCATTGTATGAAAAGAACTTGCAATCTTGCATGTGTTTCATTAAAATAAAAATATTAAATTATTTTGAAAAATAACTTAAAAAAATCTAATCTAATTTTTTCAAAAAATATTTTTTTATTTCCTACTAAAGATGTATCGGAAGTTGTCTAAGTTAGAACACTCGGAAATAAAACAACTTCTTACAGAAGCTAATATAGATGTTGCAAAGCATTACGCAACAAACAAAAAAGCACTCGCTGACATCCTCAATGACTATAATGGTGCAATAAGTTATGATAGAATTCATGAGTTCATAAAGCCGCAACGCGGCGAGGACGAAGTCCATGCAAGAGCATTTCCTTTAAATGACGTTGCTATTGACTTATATCATAGACGTTCAGTACCTCATGAAGTAAGAAGAGAAATGTTTGACATAACAAATGCAAACGTTGGTGAAACAAGAAGAAGAGACGACACACTGAAACAACAGAGAAGAGAGATGTTTAAGAGCGCTATAGAACAAGTTCGCAAAGCTAACGATGTCATTCGTTCCATTGACGACAAACCAAAAGAAGGTGAGAGATGGTTAAAGAAAGATGAAGAGAATAGGAAGAGAAATGTGAAGTCAGGCAATAGACTCATTGACTTTAACATCGAAGCTTTAGATGAACCAAACAGAGACTACTTACACAAACATTTCGGTAAGGTTTTCATGAGACTCTTAGAGAAGATTAAAATAAACTCCAACAAAGATGGATGGTATGTTATAAACTTGGTGGAAAGTATGAATGTTCTACGTTAAACCTCAATAATATTGGAACATTACTACATCAGCTCTTGAAGGAGAACTTTATATCAGAGATAGAAGCAAACGCTGCAGGTATTGTTGAAATGCACTATGACTTCTTCTTGACAAACATAAAGAATCTTACTGAAATAAAGATGTATGATTTAACTGAATATGAAGGCTTAACGATGTCAGATGTAAAGAAAGGCAAACCAAAAAAGAGACCATATAGAGATGAAAGCACACTGACAAATGACCAGAAAGCCATTTTGGAAGCTCTTAAGCAAACAGGAAACCCAGCACTTATAGAAAGCTTTTGGAAAGATAATGGTGAAAAGAAGTTTTATAAGAAGAGAAGCGGTCAGTTCTGGAAGTATCTTTGCACATTACCTATAAATCTTGAACGCTACCAAATCTTCAATGAACTGAACAAAAGAACTGCAACACTTATGACAGAAGATAATTGTTTCGTTTATGCTTGCATTCAGGCTGGAGTAAATGAAGAAACTATTGACCACATGAGAGAAGTCATTCGTGTTAGAGACTTTCCTCAAAGTAAAGTACAAGAAATTTCTGACGCAACAGGTATAGCATTTAATGTTACCATTGGTTATTTCAATGACTCAAGACATAATGAAATAAAGAGATACATACCAAAAGAATGTGAAACTGTTCGAACTATTGACTTACTTCTTGTTGAAGACCACTACATGCTAAATGAAAGATTACCAATGACAACATATTTCATTCGCAACTATATAGAAATCTTGAAGGAGTGTGGTGGAATGAACATTGAGAAACAAATGAAGATTTATACAAAGAGAGAAGATAAATATGTAGTTCGTTATGATAGAACAACACCGTTATGGGATGTTATGAAAACATTGTGGGAGTGCAAATATTTCGAACCTATTTCTTATGGAGAACTTTTCACATATACGACTGACTTATATAAACAGAACCTTGCACCATTTAAAGATTTGACATATGCTCCAAAGTATTGTGTACAACTGAAGAAGAAAGCCGAGTCAAAAGAAGTAAATAAAAATAAGTGCAAGTTCATTCCTGAGCACGTTTTCTTTGCTGACTTTGAGTGTAGCACGATGGAGTTCATAAAGCCTTTAACATATGTTACGACAGTGAAGATGGTTCAATGAGTGAAAGCATTTGGGGTCAGAACTGTGCAACAGAATTTTTGGAACGACTTCCTGACAAGAGTTTAATATATTTCCATAACCTCAGTTATGATATAAACTTCATCTTAAGACACATGACAGAAGTGAAAGGAACTCCCATCATTAAAGGTTCACGAACAATGCAAATAACTGGCTTATATAAAGGAAGGGCAATTATTATAAAAGACTCTTACAGTGTTATAAATAAGAAGCTTAAACTATTTCCTGCTATGTTTAACTTACAAACAGGACCGAAAGAAGTATTTCCATATAACTACTACAGCAGTGTTTTGTTAGCAAATGACAACAGAACTGGTGTCATTTCTGAAGCATGTAAGTTTATCCGGGATGCAGATACATTCATGAAAAACATAGATTCCATCAAAGGTTGCAGAATAGATGAGAACCACTTCGACTTAGAAAAGTATAGCACATTTTATTGCAAACAAGATGTAAGAATTTTAAGAGAAGGTTTTGTTAAGTTCCGCAATGACATATTGAAAGAATTTGATTTAAACGTTTATGACTACGTTAGTATTTGTTCAATTGCTAACAAATTATTTGAGAACAGAGTGTACTTCCCGAATGGAAATTTATATGACCTCTCAAATAAACCAAGAGAATTTATTTCACGCTGTATTCAAGGTGGAAGATGTATGTTGTCAGATAACATGAAACAAAAGAGCGAAAAGAAACTCATTGCTGACTTCGACGCTGTTTCATTATATCCATCTGCTATAGCAAGACTTTATACTTTAGAAGGAATTCCAAAGGTTATGAAGATGAATGTTAAGCACAGAGTATCTCATGAGACATTTATTCGATGACGACCAAAAGGAACCCATTGGTGAAAAGTTTATGTCTGGCTTCTTTGTTCTCATTAAGATAACAGAGATTGGAATACATAGACACTTTCCTTTAATAGTTTGTGACCCTGAACTAAATCCAGAACTTAACGTTCCCAGAAGTTCAAACACTTGCTGTTTAATGTATGTTGACCATATAACATTACAAGACCTCATAAAATATCAAGGTGTCAAATGTGAAGTGTTGCAAGGATACTATTACGATGGAAACAGAGATATTAGAATAAGAGATGAAGTAAAGAAGTTGTTTGAGTTAAGGTTAAAGTATAAGAAAGAAGGAAATCCTTTGCAAGAAAATATAAAGCTCATTCTGAACAGTATTTATGGCAAAACTATTCTATCTCCTATTGAGTCAAAAATAACCATAGTAAATGACAAAGATGCTATAAGATATGCCATCAGAAACTACAACCATATAGTGAAGTTCGAAGGTTTGGATGGTTCAGATAAAACTATTTTCAAGCTAACGAAAAGCATTTGCAGACACTTTAACTTCTGTCCACTTGGTGTTAACATTCTGTCTATGTCGAAGAGAATAATGTGTGAAGTATTCTGTACTGCTGAGATATGGGTCTTCAAATATTTTACCAGGACTGTGATAGCATGCATATTTTCAATGAAGACATACCACTGTTAGCTCAGGAATTTCAGAAGAGATACGGTAGAGAACTTATTGGTAAAACATTAGGTCAGTTCCATTCTGACTTCGCAGAAATAACACCTGGAAAACAAAGTTTAGCATACAAGTCAATATTTTGTGGAAAGAAGACTTACATAGACTTACTCACGAATGATTTAAATGAAGTTGCATTTCATGCACGTTGTAAAGGTGTAAAACAAGACGTTCTTGCTTTAACAGCTAATGAAATGTTTCCTGAAGCTATACAATGCTATTACAATGAAGATAAGAACATTCACATACCTGTTGGAACATATGACAAAGACTCTGAGTTCAGTTTAATGAAACTTTACAAAGCACTTCATGATGGTCAAGAGATTGGATTTGACTTATGTAAGTCTTCTAGTCCTTGCTTTGCTGAAAAGTTTAACTTCTATCAGACTAAGACTTATTCGTAAGTTGAAGTTCTGAGGTCATTTATTTTTGTCAGCATGAGTCATTCGTGATAAAAATAATGAGGTCATATATTTTTGTCATTTATGTATAACCATTGTCTCTCTTAAACTTTGCAATAGACAGCTTTGTTCTTCTTCCTTCTACATCTGTAATGTTTATATAATCTTTGCTATACTGTCTTAAGACATTCATTCGTCTGTATTGAGTTCCCATGAAATAGTAAAAGACATCTTCACTTGGGACATAGTAGTAATTTTCTAGAGTAAATTTAGAGTATTGTATAATTTCAACAGCATCTTCAGGAAGAGTGTCTACAATGTCAAACCAATAGCCATTCGAACCAGAAATATTTCTCATGTTTTGTCTTCTCGACACCCACCTTAAGTTTGAGATATGAAAGTCTCCTCTGTCTCTGTTTATATGGTCTACTTCTCGAAGTCCTTCAGGATTCGGTATAAATTGATTTGCAACAATTTTATGCTTAAAGAGTTTATGTTTGTTTAAATAAACACAAATATAACCATCACCGTTGTCAAACTCACTTACAACTCTTTTGTTACTTATGCGCCTAATTGGATATGGGTACTCTGAAAAGATTTCATAGTCATTGTCATGTTCGAGTGTTTGCCAATGTCCTTCACCTTCCATGCCTTTCACTCAAATAAAAATTTTCAGAAAAAATAAAACTAGCGTAGATTTTACAATACTGCGATGGTAGAGTTTAAGAGTTGTGCTTCAATGTAGAGACAGTCCTTATGGTCTGGAGGTAAGAACACTGGGCAGTTATGGTCATGAGTGGAGAACATGTCTATCCAAAACTCACGATTGAAGCCAGTTAATTTATAGTATTTAGGTTGGAAGTGGTGAATTTCTTGTATGACCAATGAACTCATTTTCAACTCCCTTACTTAAGTTTGAATATAATATAGCTTGCTTTCTATCCCAAATGCCAGGTGTTACAATCTTTGAAAATTCATTTTTCCTCGGAAGCATTGCATCATAATTGAAAACATTCTTGAAATCATCACTTGGTTCAGAGATTTGAAATCTTATACGTAATGGATTTTCTTTCTCTTTAGCGACTTCATTGAATGGTGAATATATAACAAACTGACAGTCATGTGTTCCATCTTCATTTTCATTAAATTCATAATGAAAGTCTATAAGTTGTGGCTGACTACCTTCTTCTTTCAGTTGTGCAAGAAACTCACGTAAAGGCTGTAAAGTTTGTACTTCAATGTTGAACTTTTTCTCGAACATCTCATTAAATGAAATCATACATTGTTGCAATGTTGTATCGTCTTTAAAGTATTTGTATATGTGAATGTTTTGGGCGCTTAAAGACTGTTCGTCATTTTCTATCTCGACTTGAAGTATAAAGTCAACCTTTCTGAAAGCACGTGTTATATACATAGATGTTATGCCAATGTACTTCTCTTCATTTATGTTCACAATCCAGTCTGTTGGAAACTTAAACGTTACTCTGTTCCCCTTTATTTTGACGTCAGGGTTTTCACTACTGAACGCAACAGATAAAGGTATTTGTCTATACATTTAATTCGATAAAAATAAAAACCATTTACTCTTTCTTTGCTTCAGCTTCTTTAGCTTTTGCTTCAGCTTCTTCTCTAGCTTTCTTCGCCAGCAAACGTGGGTTCTTTTGTCTTCCAGCAGCTAATGCAGCAAGTTGTTTTTCACTAAGTTTTCTCTTTGGTCTCTCTGGCTTTTGTTCTTGTTTTTGTTCCTTCAGTTCGGATAAAATTTGCTCACGAATTTCTTTCTTCAATGCTTCAACATCTATGACCCCTTGGGTCTTGTCCGTAGGGCTTGTCTGAGTCATTTGACTGCAGATAAAAAACAAAATTAAAACTTTAACCGATGTAAAATGAGCTTGTCAAAATCAGAACGAGAGTCTATTATATTAAATGACGCCAGAGGAATACAACATCCTTTCTATTACGTAAGTCAGAGTAAAGATGGTAAAATATACGTAAGAAAAAGAAAGGTTCCATTAGCGAATACAGAGAGCGACAACATTAAGGTGCATGGCACCGAGGGCGAAGTCCATATAAAACCTTCTATTCAAACTGAAAAGTCAATAGAACCAGAAGAAAAGAAGCCAGATGTTCTTTCAATAACGAACCAAGAGCTTATTGCAAAGTTCGTGAATTTCATTGAAAAGCAAACCGAGTCAAAGAACCCTGACCCACCAGTGAAAGAAGTTGTGACTTTTTTGATAACTTTAACACTTCTCTCTGAATCCAGACCTTTAATTTGCAACTTAATCAGGAATGAAGGAACAACACTGGAATATAACTCGATGACAAGTTCATCGAGTCGAAGATTTCGCCTTTCTGGGAAGTACTGGTGCTTCAAAACCTTGAAATGTGATTCCGAGATGTTGTTTGTTCCATCTCCTTCATTTATATAGCGAAGCATCCACCTGTCAAGATGATGGCGCCACTGTCGGTCAAAGTATTCACGGGCAGCAGGTTCCTCATTTAAAATTTCTTCTAAATTGTTGTAAACTTCATCAGGATCAATTTCTTCCTCTTCAGAACCAAAGACCAATAACTTCATTAAGTTATAGAAAGTTTCGAAGTTGGAACGATCTTGAAACTTTTCAGCCTTTCTCATGACAGCGCGCAACACATGAACGCCACACCAAATGATCTGGCATAAGGGGATGGCTGTTTCAACAGCATTTGTGATTTGAGGTGCGCAGTCCATTGAAAAATAAGATGGTTCGCGATTGATGGAGCCAAAATATGCTGTGTGACAAACTTGTATATTTTCACTTGTGTCGGGCCAAACGAAAAAATACAAAAACGGAAAAACAATTGATTCCGCGAATTTGCCAGTGACGGCATAAAATGGTATGCGAGAGCGCAAGAGCTTATAAGTGGAATCAATGTGATAAGTTTGTATTTGATGTGAAAAAGCATTTGCTTCGGATGGGGCGTAATAGAAAATCATACGATCTGGCTCGTGAATAAACTCGATGAGATCATCTGGAGAATGACTCTTAACCATGTCGACAAAAATTGCAAGAGATGTAACATCATCCGCTGAGAAACGGGTATTGATTGCATGAAGGCGTTTAGAAAACTTTTTTAAAGCATCTGTAGATTGTTGAAACATTTCCGGAATGATCCCACTCTCAAATGGGATATTAAGATCTTTGAAACACCTTAATTGTGCGTAAACACGGTCTTGATTTGATTCAAAATATCTTGTTAAATAAGATCTAGAAAAATATGATGTAATTTGTTGTGATTTGTTTGGAAAAGGAGCAGAATGATTGTGGGTGTTAATACATTTTCGTATGTGGTACTTGTCATCGGGAAGTGTATCAACAAGGAAGCGACATGGACAATTCGGCCACTTACAATTAAATTGGATTTGATTTCTTTCTTTCCTAGTTTTATATGAATAACTACAACCTGCTTGTATTTCTTGTTGCACTCCATACTTAAGCAACTCGATATATGTGAGTTCGTGATCTTGGATCTGCATTAAAATGAAATGATTTGAAAGAATAAAGAATTTTGAATATATTGGTCTTATTTTGATAAGCTTGGTCGTGTTTTGAATAGCTTGGCCATCTAATTCAATTATGATCTTTGAAAATTAGGTGAAATAAAACTAAACATAAATGTAAAACTAGGGATATGAAATTTTGGTTGTACACCACTTGTATGTGCCGGATACCATTGTGTCAAATTTTTTCTGAAATTAACTTTAAAAGTACTAAGTAAGATCATGAGATATAGCAATATATGTTTAAACCAACTTATATTTTGGTTGTACACCACTTGTATGTGCCGGATACCATTGTGTCAAATTTTTTCTGAAATTAACTTTAAAAGTACTAAGTAAGATCATGAGATATAGCAATATATGTTTAAACCAACTTATATTTTGGTTGTACACCACTTGTATGTGCCGGATACCATTGTGTCAAATTTTTTCTGAAATTAACTTTAAAAGTACTAAGTAAGATCATTTATTTTTGCATAATATAATGCCAATATGGTTTCTTTTGATTTTATTTCATTTATAAGCAAATCAGATTTACCCAAAAACTCCACTCCATAAGCGTTCATTTGCTAAATTAAAAAGTGACAATGGGCTAGTCTGTCCCTTTCTCCTTTATTAAATGAATTTTTGATGTTCTAATTCTAAATTTCAGAATCTTTGAGTAGAATTTCATTAAAACAATGAGATTGAGAATTAGATTTTAAAAACATCAAGCTACTTTATTTGATAGTAAAGTTGACGATAGAGACCGTTTGGTCAGAAAAAATCTGATAATTTTTTTGTGATGAGTCTTTCTTTATATATAGACTATATCGCAAAAAATATTCAAACATATATCGATCAAGAAAACTTTTTTGATATTATTGATCAAGAAAACATTCCAAACATTTTAGAGAAAGCAAATCTTGATCCAACTCTTTTCAAAACTCTTCTTTTGCAAGGTAAAACAAAATATTCATTACCAAAATTATATAAATTTGTTCAAAAATGCAAAGTTTGTGTTACATCATTTGAAGACGCTATTAATATTCTTAAAACCTACGAAACCTGTTTGAAACTTGAATCATCATCTGGATTAATAGATTTCTTTAC
The DNA here is from genome assembly GCF_026262505.1 of Trichomonas vaginalis G3. Classification (NCBI taxonomy): domain Eukaryota; phylum Parabasalia; order Trichomonadida; family Trichomonadidae; genus Trichomonas; species Trichomonas vaginalis. Next base: position 21,345,295 of record NC_067206.1, on the reverse strand, counting down.
TAAACACATAGAAAATCAAAAAAATCAAACACAACTTCAAAATAATCAAACACAACTTCAAAATGAAATATCACAATTTAATATTCAAAATGCACAACTCATGAACGAAATATTCAAATGTCATAATGAAAATAATCAATTACAACAAAGAATCAATAAAATTACGACAATACATGAAATTCCATTGAAGTCAGATTTTGACACAGCTTACAATTTCCTTAAAGAACTTTCTAAAAAGCGTGATAATTTCCTTGAAGGACTTACAAAGAAGCGTGATAATATTAAAATGCCTATTTCATGTGCAGTTGGATTAAGTGAAAAGCGAAACTCAGATGAAAATACAATCTTGCTTGAAGCATGTATTAATGGGGATTTCCAATTTGTTAAATCTCTAGATTCGAATGCAATTGTTATAGTCTCTAAATGGACACATATTTCTGAATGCTTGGAAGTCATAAAATCTGAAACATCTATTCTGTACATTTTATAAAAAATAAAAAATATTTTTTTTATTTCTTGAGCTATTTGTTGCATTTGTTGTTCTTGAGCTATTTGTTGTTGAAGTTGTTCTTGTAATACAATACTTCAACCGGTTGCATCTTCCAATTCGAAACTTTCTGCTCTATTGACAAATACATAGGACATAAAAGTTTTACAGGAACAAAGTTTGCGTCAACTAATGTCAACGTTATACTTGCCAAAGTGTTTGAGTTCACTAGGTTGAAAATTCTGCATTCGAATGAACAATAGGCAAACCAGCAGAGAAAGTGTTGTTTATTACGCATGAGTATCTTTTGGTCATAGTAGTTTCTGTCGACATTCGAATAGCACTTTGAACCTAAGTTTGAAACAATATATAAGATTGGTGTGCTTAAATAGTCA